>NC_047138.1:31557471-31787471 GCF_009829125.3 Periophthalmus magnuspinnatus | reverse complement strand
TGTTTTAGTCCTGTTTGGCCCTGTTTGGTCCTGTTTAAATCCTGTTTGGTCCTGTTTTAGTCCTGTTTGGTCCTGTTTGGCCCTGTTTTAGTCCTGTTTTAGTCCTGTTTGGCCCTGTTTAGTCCTGTTTGGCCCTGTTTGGCCCTGTTTTAGTCCTGTTTGGTCCTGTTTTAGTCTTGTTTAGTTCTGTTTGGCCCTGTTTGAGTCTTGTTTGGCCCTGTTTGGCCCTGTTTGGCCCTGTTTGGTCCACACCTGCTGGGCCATGCTCTTGATGGTCGGCTCCAGGTCTTTCAGGAGGTCAAATCCCTGGTGGAAGAAGGTGCTCTGGGCCTGAACGAATGAGAAGATCTGAAGAACCAGAGAGAGATAGAGAGAGAGACACTGATCTCAACAACAGTGTGATGCTAACTGGAGGCACTGCTCTGTCTGAATCTGTTAGACTTTAATCTGAGTTTAGTTTAACACAATCTGACCATAAAGAACTGACTTATCTGAACTACAACAGGTGATATGTGCTTTTAAACAAGTCCCTCAAATAACATCACACTCACAAGCTAGCATTAGCATTAGCATTAGCATTAGCCAGCAGTTTTTCAGTGAGTCACTTTCACCTTTTTGTGTAAAATCAAACTCTCAACAGTCCCATGAGCTCGGACTGACCACACCCTCCTGAACACGAGCTCTTTAAATCACTTTGTATTTTTTCTGGAGTTTTTAGACAAATATTTAAAGTCTGTGTTTGCTAACGTGTGCGTCGTGTCACATGGTACGAAGCCAGCCAATCAGAGGCTGCGCTTCCTCTGTGATCCAGTCTGTCCCCTGCAGACGTCCTCACAGTGAGGAAACTAAACCTTTACTGCTGTGGTACTTAAACCGGCCACAGGGGGCGCTGTACTCACTGAGTTGAGGATGTCGGCTCTGTGCTGCGTCCGGAAAGAGTTCAGCTGTGGAGAAAACACGGAGTGAAACACGGAGTGAAACACGGAGTGAAACATGTTCATAACAACGAAAAACTAGAAATACATGAATCAAACATCAGGATGGTCCAAAAATCAACACTCTGAACATCTCCAGACTGTACGACTCAAAGAAGTACTTTTACTGCTCAAAGAGGTACTTTTACTGTTCAAAGAAGTACTTTTACTGCTCAAAGAGGTACTTTTACTGCTCAAAGAAGTACTTTTACTGCTCAAAGAAGTACTTTTACTGTAAGTTTACAAACTATACCCACCCCACAGTCACAGTGTTAGAACCTGTAGCCCTGATATTAGTAATAACAGTACTAGGGTCCGTAGACAGTTGTAAAGTAGTACTATAGTAATAGTAGTACAGTATATACAGCACATATACCTGCAGACAGTAGTAGTAGTGGTAGTATTCGTAGTACCTGCAGGCAGTAGTCGAGGGTGAAGTGCTGGTAGCACTTCCTCGTCGCCAGCAGGAGCAGTGAGCTCTTCTCAGCTTCAGCCTGTTTCAGTCTGGAGACCTGAGCGTTTTTCAGACTCACAGACTCCAGATCCTCCCCGATCCTCAAGAACTCTCTCCTGCAGTCAGCCAGAGGGGGCAGAAACCTGAGGGTCAGAGGAGGGTCAGAGGAGGGGCAGAGGAGGGTCAGAGGAGAGTCAGAGGAGAGTCAGAGGAGGGGCAGAGCGAGGTCAGAGGAAGGTCAGAGTGTGGTCAGAGCGGGGTGAGAGGAGGGTCAGAGCGGGGTCAGAGCGTGGTCAGAGCGAGGTCAGAGGAGGGTGAGAGCGAGTCAGAGGAAGGTCAGAGCGGGGTCAGAGGAAGGTCAGAGCGGGGTCAGAGGAGGGTCAGAGGAGGGTCAGAGCAGGTTTAGACCTTATTGTTCTGTTTTGTGTTTGAGTATTTTCTTTTAAACGTGTTATAAACGTTGTGACTCACTGGGAGCAGAGGCTGGAGAGCTGCTGAGCGATGGCCCTCTGAGTCTGATCCAAAAACATCTGAACAAAACATTTCAAAACAAGAGTAAAACAGAACAGGCTCCTGCTTCTTCTCACAGACGTTACATTCTTCTGTATGTTTCACTATTTTAATAAAACTCACAGTGTGGAAGCTGTGGACCTCACTCAGAGCCTGATGGAACTGCTCCAGACAACCCTGACGAGAAGAACACGTCGCTTTAAATCAGACGAGAAGAACACGTGGCTTTAAATCAGACGAGAAGAACACGTCGCTTTAAATCAGACGAGAAGAACACGTCGCTTTAAATCAGACGAGAAGAACACGTCGCTTTAAATCAGACGAGAAGAACACGTGGCTTTAAATCAGACGAGAAGAACACGTCGCTTTAAATCAGACGAGAAGAACACGTCGCTTTAAATCAGACGAGAAGAACACGTCGCTTTAAATCAGACGAGAAGAACACGTCGCTTTAAATCAGACGAGAAGAACACGTCGCTTTAAATCAGACGAGAAGAACACGTCGCTTTAAATCAGACGAGAAGAACACGTCGCTTTAAATCAGACGAGAAGAACACGTCGCTTTAAATCAGACGAGAAGAACACGTCGCTTTAAATCAGACGAGAAGAACACGTCGCTTTAAATCAGACGAGAAGAACACGTCGCTTTAAATCAGACGAGAAGAACACGTCGCTTTAAATCAGACGAGAAGAACACGTCGCTTTAAATCAGACGAGAAGAACACGTCGCTTTAAATCAGACGAGAAGAACACGTCGCTTTAAATCAGACGAGAAGAACACGTCAGACGTTATAAAAGAAAAGTCTCACTGTGATGACTCCGTCTTTGTGGTAAAATCCACACAGCTCCTTTAAGCCGCTCAGGAACTTCTGATTGGTGGAGCTGTACGATTGTCCCGCCTCCACCATCTTCCCACACAACTTCAGCACCTGAAACACACGGCATTTAAATACTTCAGACACAGATACAAGTACACAAAAATACTTTTTTTCTATAAATGTGAAATATTTATTTATTTATATGTTTATATGGCAAAGTAAAGAGGAGGGTCATGTAGTTTAGAGTCTGGACTTAAGTGAGTCCTGGTTCAGTCCTGGTTCAGTCCTGGTTTAGTCCTGGTTCGGTCCTGGTTCAGTCCTGGTTTAGTCCTGGTTCGGTCCTGGTTCGGTCCTGGTTCAGTCCTGGTTCAGTCCTGGTTCAGTCCTGGTTCAGTCCTGGTTCAGTCCTGGTTCAGTCCTGGTTCGGTCCTTGTACCTTTTCCAAAGCTTTTTCCAGGTGAGAGACTTCAGTCTCAAACTGATCCAGGCTCAGTCTGAAACAGAATATTAAAGTGTTTTTAGACGGATGTAAAGATCAGTGATGTTTACAGTGTGTGTGAAACATGATGTTTACAGTGTGTGAAACATGATGTTTACAGTGAGAAACATGATGTTTACAGTGTGTGAAACATGATGTTTACAGTGAGAAACATGATGTTTACAGTGTGTGAAACATGATGTTTACAGTGTGTGAAACATGATGATGGGCTCATTCACACACGGCTCTTCCACAGTCGCTCTAGTTTCAGCTGAGGTCAGACTCTGACTGATCCCAAAAGACAAAGTATCGATATCGGTATCGAACTGTTAGTCTGATTTTAAAAGGAAGAGTCTGCTCAGAGTCACACTAAACAACACAGAGCAACAAGAAGCAGCACATCAGAGACTGATCCAAGAATCTGTATAGAGTCTGACACACAGGGAGGGCATCTGACACAATCTGACACACAGGGAGGGCATCTGACACAATCTGACACACAGGGAGGGCATCTGACACACAGGGAGGGCATCTGACACAATCTGACACACAGGGACATTTCAGAACATATCTGTAGAGTCTAAACTATCCATAAAACAAGACTTTTCTATACAAACAGGACATTTAGATCTAAACTAAAGCTGCATTTGACCCATGCCTCAGTGTCTCTGGGTTAACCCTGTCAGGAGCAGTGGACCAGGTCCGGTCAGGATCCTGGTCAGGACTTACCTGGAAACCAAATGAAACCAGACACGGGCAGAACATGCAAACTCAGCCGAATCTGAGGAATGAAACCTTGCACCCTCCCGTTGTAAGGTGACACCATGCAGCCTGTGCTCTAGTCTGCACCTTCACTAGAATCATTTGACAGATTTGCTGAAATGATCCAATCTACAGAACTAAAGGTAAAAGGAGCTGTTAAAACTACCACTTGATGACATCACAAGGTGGAATGTCGCATTTTGAGGTTTGTAAATGTCACAGACTAAAAATAAAGTGACTCAAACATGTGTGAATGAAACAAAACACAACCCCAGAGTGTTTTTGAGGAGGAAACATTCTAACAGTGAGTGGTGTCGCCTGTCCACAGATCTGACTCCATGGATGTAGATAAGTTTAATGCCATACTGCGGTACATTACAGACAAGTAAATACCAGAAGCGTAAAGACAAACAGGTGGCGGACTTCACACAGTGTTTATGCAAAGTGGGAGGAGCCAAATGTCAAAGGATGTAGGAAAACAGGATGTAGGAAAGGAGTTAGGAGCCAGGAAGGATGTGGAGGAGGATGCGCCTGCTCCTCACTGCGCATGCGCACTCTCTCCTGTCACGCACCTTCCTCGCTCTCTCCGTTTCTCTCTGTTTCGTCTAAAGTTTGCAGATGTTTTACCTGAAGCGCGGCGTGTCTTTGACGCACTCCTCAAAGTCCAACAGCGCGTCCATGTTTGAGTACGTGCGCGCCTCCGTGAGCAGCAGCAGCGCGGCGTGCTCGCTCACAACACTCCACAAACACTAAAAGAAACACGTCATCACGTCATACCAGCGCGCGGAGGACGTCACACCCGGAGAGGAGCGCGTGCAGAGTTTTGAGGTGTTTGACGAACAGCTGTCACCGGAGGAGCGGAGGAGGAGGAGGAGGAGGAGGAGCAGAGGAGGAGGAGGAGCAGAGGAGCGTTACTACGGAGCTACGCAAAACATCCGGGTCAGACAGAGAGAGAGAAGAGACAGCGCGGCATAGGAGCGAGGCGGGGAAGTGCAGCAACAGCGTCAGATGCCCTCCCGTCCTCCTGTGTCCCTCTGCTCCTCTCCTCTTCATCCTCAGCTCCTCCTCTTCATCCTGTTCCTCTCCTCTCCTCTTCATCCTCTGCCCCTCTCCTCTTCGTCCTCTGCTCCTCTCATCCTCCTCTCCTCTTCATCCTTCTCTCCTCTGCCCCTCTCCTCTTCGTCCTCCTCTCCTCTGCTCCTCTTCATCCTCCTCTCCTCTTCATCCTCTGCCCCTCTCCTCTTCATCCTCTGCCCCTCTCCTCTTCATCCTCCTCTCCTCTGCCCCTCTCCTCTTCATCCTCCTCTCCTCTGCCCCTCTCCTCTTCAGGCTCTGCCCCTCTCCTCTTCATCCTCCTCTCCTCTTCATCCTCCTCTCCTCTGCCCCTCTCCTCTTCATCCTCCTCTCCTCTTCAGGCTCTGCCCCTCTCCTCTTCATCCTCCTCTCCTCTTCATCCTCCTCTCCTCTTCATCCTGCTCTCCTCTTCATCCTGCTCTCCTCTTCATCCTCCTCTCCATCCTCCTCTCCTCTTCATCCTCTGCACCTCTCCTCTTCATCCTCTGCTCCTCTCCATCCTTCTCTCCTCTGCCCCTCTCCTCTTCGTCCTCCTCTCCTCTGCTCCTCTTCATCCTCTGACCCTCTCCTCTTCATCCTCCTCTCCTCTGCCCCTCTCCTCTTCATCCTCCTCTCCTCTTCATCCTCCTCTCCTCTGCCCCTCTCCTCTTCAGGCTCTGCCCCTCTCCTCTGCCCCTCTCCTCTTCAGGCTCTGCCCCTCTCCTCTTCATCCTCCTCTCCTCTGCCCCTCTCCTCTTCATCCTCCTCTCCTCTTCAGGCTCTGCCCCTCTCCTCTTCATCCTCCTCTCCTCTGCCCCTCTCCTCTTCATCCTCCTCTCCTCTTCAGGCTCTGCCCCTCTCCTCTTCATCCTCCTCTGCTCCTCTTCATCCTCCTCTCCTCTGCTCCTCTTCATCCTCCTCTCCTCCTCTTCTTCCTCTGCTTCATTCACACCATTTTAATCCACACGTGGTGAGTCTCGCACCGACAGCTCAACATCCAGAGTGAGAGTGAAAGTAAACAAGCAAATATCTTGAAAATAAAACATTTATTTTGAATTCTTACAAGAACAAAAAGCAGCCACGCCTCGACAAACGTCTGAGCAAAACGAGAAGCACTTTAGAGATGTAAAAACGGACTGGAATAAACAAAAACAGACTTTATTTTGGGAATGAGATGGAGACGAGGATCACAGTGACGTTATCAGCACAGCCGCGTCTCACCGCCTCAGACGCCAACTGCTGACAGGCCGAGTCCAGAACCGGGTCCAGAACCGGGTCCAGACCTGGGTCCAAGCCGGGGTCTAGACTGGGGTCTTTCTGCTCCTCTGAGCCTTCTCCACCCTGCGAACAAGAAAGAGGAATACTGAAGACTCCCTGTAGTTTAACCTGAGCTGGAGGTCAGAGGTCAGATCCTCAGGTGGAGTCTCTGTGTAACTGTCAGGTGCAGATGTGTTGACCTTTGACCTGGTTTATGGTTAATATCTGTGTAAATCCTGGGCCACATGAAACTAAAACTGTCGCAAAGTTCATCGTCAATTTAAATAAACTAAATTCACATGATTTTCTCAGATTATCTTCATAAAGTGGAGCCATTTTTCAACAGTCGTCACAGAGTTTAAGACGTGGGATTAATGTGACCAGTTTGTGGAGCTGGTCCCAAAATAATAATTAGAAGATTCAACGTTTGTGGAGCAGAAATATGGAGATTTATTTTAAAAACAGTGAAGTATTTAAACATGTATCAGTAGAACCGACCTGCAGAATATTGAGCACAAACTTCACGGCTTCATCAGCAGAAAACACTTTGAACAAACCGTCACAGGCCAGAATCAGGAACCTGAACAAGAAAGAGGAAAACACAGTAACGGGGAGGGCATCTGACACAATCTGACACACGGGGAGGGCATCTGTAGTACTCCTGTCACCTGTCGTTGCGCGTGAGCTGGCGCCTCCTCAGGTCTGGAGTGGAGATGACCCCACAGCGTTTGTACTGACCGTCTCCGATGGAACGAGAGACCTCCAGGACGCCCAGAACTCTGCCATCTCTGAAGAGCGGGGACAAAGGTCAAAGGTCAACACCAGGGGTCAAACTGAGCAGTAGAAGCCTACACTGTGTCACATTCACTTCACTCTGGTGGTGAGACACTACTGTGGCCACAGCTGCCCTGGGACAGACAGACAGAAGCGAGGCTGTCAATCTGTGTCATTGGCCCCTCCCACCACACACACACATACACGGACGCACACACACACACACAGGAAGAAAGTGTTTTGCCTTAGGACACAATGACAAAACGAGCTAAATCAATACTCCGACCACTGAGCCATTGTTGACTCCTCCCTCTCTCTGTAGTGTGCGTCCTTGTTGCTTGACCCCTCCCTCTCTCTATAGTGTGCGTCCTTGTTTCTTGACCCCTCCCTCTCTCTGTAGTGTGCGCCCTTGTTTCTTGACCCCTCCCTCTCTCTGTAGTGTGCGTACTTGTTGCTTGCCCCCTCCCTCTCTCTGTAGTGTGCGTCCTTGTTGCTTGACCCCTCCCTCTCTCTGTAGTGTGCGCCCTTGTTTCTTGACCCCTCCCTCTCTCTGTAGTGTGCGTCCTTGTTTCTTGCCCCCTCCCTCTCTCTGTAGTGTGCGTCCTTGTTACTTGACCCCTCCCTCTCTCTGTAGTGTGCATCCTTGTTGCTTGACCCCTCCCTCTCTCTGTAGTGTGCGCTCCCTTGTTTCTTGACCCCTCCCTCTCTCTGTAGTGTGCGCTCCCTTGTTTCTTGACCCCTCCCTCTCTCTGTAGTGTGCGTCCTTGTTTCTTGACCCCTCCCTCTCTCTGTAGTGTGCGCCCTTGTTTCTTGACCCCTCCCTCTCTCTGTAGTGTGCGTACTTGTTGCTTGCCCCCTCCCTCTCTCTGTAGTGTGCGTCCTTGTTGCTTGACCCCTCCCTCTCTCTGTAGTGTGCGCCCTTGTTTCTTGACCCCTCCCTCTCTCTGTAGTGTGCGTCCTTGTTTCTTGCCCCCTCCCTCTCTCTGTAGTGTGCGTCCTTGTTACTTGACCCCTCCCTCTCTCTGTAGTGTGCATCCTTGTTGCTTGACCCCTCCCTCTCTCTGTAGTGTGCGCTCCCTTGTTTCTTGACCCCTCCCTCTCTCTGTAGTGTGCGTCCTTGTTGCTTGACCCCTCCCTCTCTCTGTAGTGTGCGTCCTTGTTTCTTGCCCCCTCCCTCTCTCTGTAGTGTGCGTCCTTGTTGCTTGACCCCTCCCTCTCTCTGTAGTGTGCGTCCTTGTTGCTTGACCCCTCCCTCTCTCTGTAGTGTGCGTCCTTGTTTCTTGCCCCCTCCCTCTCTCTGTAGTGTGCGTCCTTGTTGCTTGACCCCTCCCTCTCTCTGTAGTGTGCGTCCTTGTTTCTTGACTCCTCCCTCTCTCTGTAGTGTGCGTCCTTGTTTCTTGCCCCCTCCCTCTCTCTGTAGTGTGCGTCCTTGTTTCTTGACTCGTCCCTCTCTCTGTAGTGTGCGTCCTTGTTGCTTGACCCCTCCCTCTCTCTGTAGTGTGCGTCCTTGTTTCTTGACCCCTCCCTCTCTCTGTAGTGTGCGTCCTTGTTTCTTGACCCCTCCCTCTCTCTGTAGTGTGCGTCCTTGTTGCTTGACCCCCCCTGTCTCTCTGTAGTGTGCGTCCTTGTTGCTTGACCCCTCCCTCTCTCTGTAGTGTGCGTCCTTGTTGCTTGACCCCTCCCTCTCTCTGTAGTGTGCATCCTTGGTGCTTACCTCACAGTCCCTCCGGCCCTCTGGATCCTCATTCGTTCTTCGTACATGGTGGGGTTGTGTTCTTTACTCAGACACAGAGTCACAGGTTTGTTGTGTCCTTCAGACGACTCCATCCTGCACAGCACCGCCTGAACACAGGAAACTACACCTCACCACTTTGGTCACACCGGTTTAACTGATCCAGACTGTTCCCTTTGCACTTTGGCACAGGGTCATTCAGGAGCAGCAGGGTCACTCAGCAGCTCCCTCTGGTGGTCAGCACATTCATAGAACTGTAGTAGCAGCAGATTAAGTCGTAGCTACAGTTATATTCAAATCCCTACAGTAATAAAGTGTTACCCTCCAGTCAATAATTTACTGTAGTAGCTGTGGAAGTAGTAGCAGTAGTAGCAGTAGCAGTAATAGTAGTAATATTGTCAGAGTACTAGTGCATTACCCTGCTGTCTCCCAGGTTGGCCACATACACCGTGTCGTTCACCACCAGGACACAGGTGGCAGTAGAGCCGTCCTTCCACGACGGCTTCCTGAAACAAAACACCAGAGTCTGTGTGAAACAATAATAATAAAAAAACAGATAAATAAACGTTTTAAATATGTTGTGAAGTGTCTGACTGGCTGGAGGCTTTCTTCAGGAACTCCTCGTCCGTCTGTTTGAACGTGTCCATCAGACTTTTCTGGATCAGCTTCTCCAGGTTCTCACTGTCTCCTGAAAACAACAACGCAGGTCACGAGCTAAAGATGCTAATGCGGGACTGTGTCGACATGCTCCAACAGTTTGACACAGACACCAGGGCAGTCAAAGCAGCGCTCAGTAGTAGTAGTAGTAGTAGTAGTAGTAGTAGTAGTAGTAGTAGTAGTAGTAGTAGTAGTAGTAGTAGTAGTAGTAGTAGTAGTAGTAGTAGTAGTAGTAGTAGTAGTAGTAGTAGTAGTAGTACTGACCTGTGGGGAACTTTTTGGCCAGGGTCAGGTGGAGGTTTTCAGCAGCGAATTTCGAGGCTCTGGCTCCTCCATGTCCATCGAACACAGCGAAGTACGACAGATGAGAGCTACAAGAGAAAAAAACCAAACACACTGTCCTCTGTCACATGATCTGAGCACATGTCAGGGGGACCTTTAGTGTCCTCCTCCAGTTTTATTTTCTTAATCGTTGATGCTCGTAGGATTCTGCAGCGTCGCGTCGTCATTTTGGTACAAATGTAAACGTGCTGCTCTAGTGTGATGTGCATCTGTCCATAGGGGGCGCTTTGTTGTGATGACGTTTACGGCGACGTCAGCTCACACTGGACTCGTTTCTTAAGTCGTTTTAGATGAATATAGTGATTTAAAATGTGTAAATTATAACATAATGATCCACAGATGTCAGAGGTTAGAATTTCTGGCAGCATTTTCATTGATTATTGTGTTTTTAGGAGGATAAACTGGCAGTGGCTCCATTTTATCTGACATTTTTTTCAGTTCAGTCCCCCTCGCAAAGGCAAATCACACCCTCCAGAGCGCCAAGTTTATCTCACGAGCCCAACTCTGAGCCCGGCCTTGTATATAGTCTATAAAATAATTTAAAAAATAAGTGGGCGCTGTTATTAATGTTCAGATCTTGATTTACAGACACAATAGTGAAATAAAAACCCCAGGATCATGTAGAGGGTTAATACGAACATTTAAGACCAGAATGAGACAGCAGAGACAGAGAGAGGGGACAGATTTTCAAGACAATGAAAAAAAAAAAAAACCTCAAAATAATAAAAAATAAATAAAGAAAATAAACAAAAAAAACTCAAAATACCAAAAAAACCCCAAATAAAACAAAACCAAACCTCCCCCCAAAAACTCAAAAAACAAAACAAAAAAACAAAAACTCAAAATAATAAAAAATAAAGAAAGAAAGAAAATAAACAAAAACAAAAAAAAACTCAAAATACCAAAAAAAAACAAAAAAACAAAACTCAAAATACAAAAAAATAAAATAAAACAAACAAAAAAACAAAACAACAACAAAAAACTCTAAATAACTAAAAAAAAAAAAAATAAAACAACAACTTAATAAACTTTAAAAAATGAACCCCAGGATCATGTAGAGGGTTAATACGAACATTTAAGACCAAAATGAGTCTGAAGGAGCAGAGACAGAGAGAGGACAAAGGGGACAGAGAGAGGACACAGAGAGGACAGAGGGGACAGAGAGGACAGAGGGGACAGAGAGAGGACAGAGAGGACAGAGAATCGATGGAGCAGAAGTGCACACATGATCACTTCCTGTTTGTAACGCGGTGGCTAGCAGGTTAGCTATGCCCAATTATATAAACAGTCTGTCAGTCAGACGTGGTTAACTCTGGTGCGACGGTAAACGGGACTCACACAGATCTGGGCCGCACGCTCAGGAGGCCGCTCATGTCTGGCAGAACCACGTGGGCGTCTTGCATCTCGTCCCTCTCTCCTCGGCGAGCGGCCACGTACCCTCTGAGCACGGGCAGACCTAGAACCAGAACCACCGCCGCTTTAACCACAGTCCACACGCACGCACCATTCTGCAGCACGAGAGGAAACAAACATTGGTGAGCGGAGAACCTTCTGTGCAGAGCCTCTTCACCTCCTCCTCGTCCTCCGCCTCCTCATCATCGCCCGAGCTCGGTTTACGCTTACGGACGCCATCTTGGGTCCCACCGTTCTGGCTGCCTTCTTGAAATTGAAGTGGGGCTGGAAAAAAACGGAAGTTATTTACAAAAATATTTCGTTTGAGGCCGGTCTAATAGTCAGAGATGAGCTGGGTGTTTTTAACGGCGCCCTCTACAGGCTCGGTACAAGCGTGACTCTGTTTATGATCCGAAAACTAATACTGAAAGAAATTTTTATTAGTTTTAATAGGATAGAAATGAAATTGTGAGGGAAAAATGTGGATTAATTTATGTCATAACTAGACACAGGACGATACAATTATCTGTTCATCAAAAAAATCCAAACCCTCAGACACTGAAAAACCAGGTCAGGCAGAAAATCACACTTTGATACAAATATAAGACAAGAACTTTCATAACAACAGGTAAGTACGGACATTTACATTATTTAATTCATATTTTAATGTTCACTGTGAGGCACTGACTACCACAAATACTACTACTACTACTACTACCACCACAAATACTACTACTACTACTACTACTACTACTACTACCACCACAAATACTACTACTACTACTACCACAAATACTACTATTATTACTACTACTACTACCACAAATACTACTACTACTACTAATAATAATAATAATCATAGTTTTAGACCTGGTTCAGACCTGGTTTAGTCCTGGTTCAGTCCTGGTTTAGACCTGGTTTAGACCTGGTTTAGTCCTGGTTCAGTCCTGGTTTAGACCTGGTTTAGACCTGGTTCTGTCCTGGTTTAGACCTGGTTTAGACCTGGTTCTGTCCTGGTTTAGACCTGGTTTAGACCTGGTTTAGTCCTGGTTTAGTCCTGGTTTAGTCCTGGTTCAGACCTGGTTCAGACCTGGTTCAGACCTGGTTCAGACCTGGTTTAGTCCATTACTTCAGTTCTGTTTAAGCACATGATGAACTCAAATCCACATGTTCCGTATTGAAGCTTTAATTGACTACACCTTGGTTTTGTTTTCAGCAGCTCAAAGGTTCAAACTTGGACTTAAATGAATCCTGTCGTGTCTGAACGGTCCTGCTGTGAGAGTCTGAGGTAAAATGTTGGTGTTTAAAACAGTTTTTCCCTCACCGGGGGTTTGGCTTTGGGTCGGCTCCGGTAAATCTCCGAACAGGTCCATGACAGACGGTCCAGTTAGCTTCTGTTAGCTCCTGTTAGCCGCCGTTAGCTTCTGTTAGCCGCTGTTCATAGAAATCAATGGCGACTGTTAGCCACCGAGCTAACTAACCCTAGCACCGCCACGGCTAAAACGAGACAAAACCTGCGCTTTTACACGTCTGTTCTCCACTAGAATGTCCCCAAAGGTCACAGTCTTTATCGGGACAAATATATCGTGACTTGAGACCACGTAGAGTGAATAAAATGTGTAAATTTAATGTTTTGTGAGTGAAAGTTTGCGGCTCGGGTCAGACACTGCAGAGGCGCTTCTTCTGTGGAGGAACATGGAGCCACAGCGCCACCAGCAGGAGCGGAGACACACCGGAAGAAACCAGGTCAAAGGTTAATTTAACGACTTTTAAATGACTTTAAACTGTTATAACCACTGCACAAAGACTGGGGACGCCTTTATTTCATTCAGCATAGTAGTATAAGGTAAAAAAAAACAACAACAAACAAACACTGAGGCAAAGTTTAAATCAAAATCTGAGCTGTTTTCACTGTGGAATTAAAGTCACCTGGTGTTTCCATGGAAATAAAACAGTTAAAACCACACTACAGAACATTGTGCATGGACATAGATACGTTTTATGTCATATAGTGGAATATTATCGCCAAAGGAACAACAAACAAACAAACAAATAAAGGAGGAGGCTATTCACTGTATCCAGGCCAAGAGTCAGGTTTGTGGAGATGCGAGCCTGCTCACAGGAGGAGGCCTGTTTTTCAATGTAACAACACAACCAAGATGAAAGTACTGTCTTTGTACTGTCTAATGTCTTTTTTTTTTTTTTTTTTACATTTTAGTCTAGTTTCTGGTTAAAAGTTACATACTGTGGCTTTATTTACGTTGATATATTCTACATAAACCAGAAAAAGCATCTGTCCTCTTTAAAGTGCATATGACAAGTTTAAATTTGACATTTTGATTGGACACGATGTAAACAAGAACCAAAACAGTAAACAAGGACCAAAACAGTAAACAAGAACAAAACAGTAAACAAGAACAAAACAGTAAACAAGAACCAAAACAGTAAACAAGAACCAAAACAGTAAACAAGAACCAAAACAGTAAACAAGAACCAAAACAGTAAACAAGAACAAAACAGTAAACAAGAACCAAAACAGTAAACAAGGACCAAAACAGTAAACAAGAACAAAACAGTAAACAAGAACCAAAACAGTAAACAAGAACAAAACAGTAAACAAGAACCAAAACAGTAAACAAGAACCAAAACAGTAAACAAGGACCAAAACAGTAAACAAGAACCAAAACATGTCTGAGTTACACAATAGTTATGATTCATTACACTTAGAGCTGCAGCACGAGGATTTTCTCTGGATTAATTCAGTTTAACAGCAGTAAACCTGGACTAAACCTGGACTAAACCTGGACTGAACCAGGACTAAACCAGGAGTAAACCTGGACTGAACCAGGACTAAACCTGGACTGAACCAGGACTAAACCTGGACTAAACCAGGACTAAACCTGGACTAAACCAGGACTAAACATGGACTAAACCAGGACTAAACCAGGACTCAACCAGGACTAAACCAGGACTAAACCAGGACTCAACCAGGACTAAACCAGGACTAAACATGGACTAAACCAGGACTAAACCAGGACTAAACCAGGACTAAACATGGACTAAACCTGGACTAAACCTGGACTGAACCAGGACTGAACCAGGACTAAACCAGGACTAAACCAGGACTAAACCTGGACTAAACCAGGACTAAACCAGGACTAAACCAGGACTAAACATGGACTAAACATGGACTGAACCAGGACTAAACCAGGAGTAAACCTGGACTAAACCTGGACTAAACCTGAACTAAACCAGGACTAAACCTGGACTGAACCAGGACTAAACCTGGACTAAACCTGGACTGAACCAGGACTAAACCAGGACTAAACCTGGACTAAACCTGCACTAAATCTGGACTAAACCAGGACTAAACCAGGACTAAACCTGGACTAAACCTGGACTGAACCAGGACTAAACCAGGACTAAACCTGGACTAAACCAGGACTAAACCAGGACTAAACCAGGACTAAACATGGACTAAACATGGACTAAACCAGGACTAAACCAGGACTAAACCAGGACTAAACCAGGACTCAATCAGGACTAAACCTGGACTGAACCAGGACTAAACATGGACTAAACATGGACTAAACCAGGACTAAACCAGGACTAAACCAGGACTAAACATGGACTAAACATGGACTAAACCTGGACTAAACCAGGACTAAACCAGGACTAAACCTGGACTAAACCTGGACTGAACCAGGACTAAACCAGGACTAAACCTGGACTAAACCAGGACTAAACCAGGACTAAACCAGGACTAAACCAGGACTAAACCAGGACTAAACCAGGACTAAACCAGGACTAAACCAGGACTAAACATGGACTAAACATGGACTAAACCAGGACTAAACCAGGACTAAACCAGGACTAAACCAGGACTAAACATGGACTAAACATGGACTAAACCTGGACTAAACCTGGACTAAACCAGGACTAAACAGTGTAGACGTAGTAAAACTGCAGTGTTCTGGTGATTCCTCCACATCTCTTCACTGTGGACTAATGTCACACACAAAATCCCAGTGTTTCCATCAGTAGAAGACACCCCGATGTCCCCAGAGTCTGAAAAGGACATGGACATTGGCACAATAAATGTACTTTTTATGAATGTATAAAGTATTTGTATTTGAGTGTGATCTACAGACAGACCCAGGTCCATGTGTTGTGTCTCTGCTCAAACCCGTTCACCTCCTTTTCCTCTGTCCTGCTCCGGGATTAATCGTGTTTTTCACTGTCCTCCTCTCATTGGCTGATGTCCCGCTCTCTGTCCTGTGATTGGCTGCGGGGCCGGTGCTCGTGTCCCCCTGTGGCCCCTCGCGCTGGTCCCATTCACACAGGTCTCACTGCGGACACAGACACACGGGGACAGAGACAGAGACCCGGGACAGAAACAGAGAGGGACCCGGGGACAGACGCACAGAGCCGGGGACAGTCCCAGAGACAGCGCGCCTCCTCACCTGTGGGACAGACATGCTGCGGGCCGTGCTCCTCGCGTGGCTCTTCCTCGCGCTTTACGCACCAAGACGCAGCGCACGAGCCGAGCCACCTGTGCGCGAGGACGGGGACAGAGGACCTGCGCACGGGACGCACGGGATGCACAGGACAGCTGTTGTCCGCGGGTCAGTCTGCCTCAGTCACTAGAGCGAATTTATGCACAGTGTGGGTCATGATATAGTTTATATTATGGTCTGTATGGGCCAAGAAGACTAAACCTGGACTAAACCTGGACTAAACCTGGACTAAACCTGGACTAAACCAGGACTAAACCAGGACTAAACCAGGACTAAACCTGGACTAAACCTGGACTAAACCAGGACTAAACCTGGACTAAACCAGGACTAAACCTGGACTAAACATGGACTAAACCAGGACTAAACCAGGACTAAACCAGGACTAAACCTGGACTAAACCTGGACTAAACCAGGACTAAACCTGGACTAAACCTGGACTAAACATGGACTAAACCAGGACTAAACCAGGACTAAACCAGGACTAAACCAGGACTAAACCTGGAGTAAACCTGGACTAAACCAGGACTAAACCAGGACTAAACCTGGACTAAACCTGGACTAAACCAGGACTAAACCTGGACTAAACCAGGACTAAACCTGGACTAAACATGGACTAAACCTGGACTAAACATGGACTAAACCAGGACTAAACCAGGACTAAACCAGGACTAAACCTGGACTAAACCTGGACTAAACCAGGACTAAACCTGGACTAAACCAGGACTAAACATGGACTAAACCATGACTAAACCAGGACTAAACCTGGACTAAACCAGGACTAAACCTGGACTAAACATGGACTAAACCAGGACTAAACCTGGACTAAACCTGGACTAAACCTGGAGTAAACCTGGACTAAACATGGACTAAACCAGGACTAAACATGGACTAAACCTGGACTAAACCAGGACTAAACATGGACTCAACATGGACTAAACCAGGACTAAACCAGGACTAAACCTGGACTAAACCTGGACTAAACCAGGACTAAACCTGGACTAAACCAGGACTAAACCAGGACTAAACCAGGACTAAATCTGGACTAAACCAGGACTAAACCTGGACTAAACCTGGACTAAACCTGGACTAAACATGGACTAAACCAGGACTAAACCAGGACTAAACCAGGACTAAACATGGACTAAACATGGACTAAACCTGGACTATACCAGGACTAAACCTGGACTATACCAGGACTAAACATGGACTAAACCAGGACTAAACTTGGACTGAACCAGGGCTAGACCCAAATAGACTAACAGCCACAAAGGTCATGACCTCAGCTCTAAAAAGGCACAGTGTCGGTCCATGTGGTGATCAAATGTTTATGATGCCCCGTTCCACCTTGTGATGTCATCAAGTGGTAGTTTCACTGAACAGCTCCTTTTAAATTTAGTTCAAATGATTCTAGGTGTTTGAAGGTGAAGGTGTGTGGAGTTTAAAAACACAGTGGAGCAGTGTCACCACATGATGACATCACAAGGTGGAGTAGAGTCATATGGCCCTTTAAAGTGTCCTGAAGACACACACTGAGACACACACTGAGACACACACTGAGACACACACAGAGACACACACACTGAGACACACACTGAGACACACACAGACACACACACAGAGACACACACAGGGACACACACTGAGACACACACACTGAGACACACAGAGACACACACTGAGACACACACTGAGACACACACTGAGACACACACAGAGACACACACACACTGAGACACACACTGAGACACACACTGAGACACACACTGAGACACACACAGAGACACACACTGAGACAGAGACACACACAGGGACACACACAGGGACACACACTGACACAGACACTGAGACACACACTGAGACACAAACAGGGACACACACACAGACACACACAGGGACACACACTGAGACACACAGAGACACACACTGAGACACACACAGAGACACACACTGAGACACACACAGACACACACAGAGACACACACTGAGACACACAGAGACACACACAGAGACACACACTGAGACACACACTAAGACATACACTGAGACACACACAGGGACACACACTGAGACACACACAGAGACACACACTGAGACACACACTAAGACATACACTGAGACACACACAGGGACACACACTGAGACACACACAGAGACACACACTGAGACACACACTAAGACACACACTGAGACACACACAGGGACACACAGAGACACACACTGAGACACAGCTGTCACTCAGAGTGTCACCTCGCACACACAGACACACGGGACAGAGAACACACACGAGCACAAAAATATGAGCTTACACACACACACACACACACACACAGACACACACGAGATCACAAAAACACACAGAAAAGACTGAAGCTGCTGTGAGTTTAATGTAAAACAGAGACAGAGACATAAGAGACGACAGTGGAACAATCCGATTATAATCATATTTCTGCACTTTAAAGGGCCCATACCACTCTGTTAACACTCTGCTCCACCTTGTGATGTCATCAAGTGGTGATACAGGAAGTGCTCCACTGTGTTTTTAAACTCCACACACCTTCATTTATAGAATCCATTTCATCTGGAGTTGTCTCTTATCTCGACTGAACTAAAGGTAAAAGAAACTGTTGAAAACTACCACTTGATGACATCACAAGGTGGAACGTCGCATTTTGATCTTTGTAGATGTAACAGACTAATAATAAAGTGTGACTCAAACATGTGTGAATGAAACAAAACACAACTCCAGGTCTGATTGTGATGAGATTAAACATTAGAACATGGATTAAAGCTGCAAGAGTCAGTTTATGTGATACAGGAGCTTTAAAGTGATTCAAATGACGTTCAAACCTTAAAATCTGATGTGACTGATCTGCGGGACGATGATCTGAAAGAAACGAGCTGATTTTGCCGTTTCCACGTCATTTCATTCGTCTTATAACAAACTAAACGTGGCGGTGATCTGATCTGGAGTTCTCTCTGTTCACACACACCAATAATCCTGATCTTTACCTGATTTCTGGAGTTATACGAGATTACTGAAAAAGTCACGTGAACATGTGTGTACATACTCACACTCAGCGCTGACGTCACGCCGGGGGTGTTCTACGTGTGTGTCTGTGGTGTAATGTTCAGCAGTGACCGTGCAGAGACTTTAAGAAAAAATGCACAAGTGATTTTTTTAAAAGAGCACATTTTGAGGAGCCTGTGGTCAGTCCGAGCGTTTACGAGTTAGATTTTACCCAAAAGCTGAGAGCGACTCACTGAAAAACTGTTGGCTAATGCTAACGCTAATGCTAATGCTAGCTTGTGACTGTAATGTTATTTGAGGGACTTGTTTAAAAGCACAAATCACCTGTTGTAGTTCAGATAACTCAGCTCTTTATGGTCAGATTGTGTTAAGCTAAACTCAGATTAAAGTCTAACAGATTCAGACAGAGCAGTGCCTCCAGTTAGCATCACAGCCCCAGAGAATGTGGATGACGTCAGCTGTAAAGGATCAATAATCATACAGACAGATGTTTTCATGAAGACAACTGTGCGCACCAAAAATGAGATCTGAAGAAAGAAGGACTACTGTGTGTCAGATGCCCTCCCATAATCCTCCTGTGTCCCTGTGTGTCAGATGCCCTCCCAGCTGTGGTTGGATGAACACAGCGGGAGGTTTGTGGTGTGTATTTGGAGTGAGTTGGTGTGGAGCTGTAGTTTGTCCTCTGTGGGCCGCCGTACAAAGGTCAGAGGTCAGATGGAGGTGCGAGGGCTTTTATGTCCTTCACAAACAGAGCTGTGTTTGTCAAAGACGCAACACACCTCCAAGAATCCACAAGAAACACACAAGAAACACACAAGAAACACACAAGAAACACACAACTGAGACGTGTGAACCAGGACTAAACCAGGACTAAACCAGGACTAAACAAGGACTGAACCAGGTCTAAACCAGGACTGAACTAGGAGTAAACCAGGACTGAACCAGGATTAAACCAGGACTAAACCAGGACTAAACAAGGACTGAACCAGGTCTAAACCAGGACTGAACCAGGACTAAACCAGGACTGAACCAGGACTGAACCAGGACTAAACCAAGACTGAACCAGGACTGAACCAGGACTGAACCAGGACTAAACCAAGACTGAACCAGGACTAAACCAGGACTAAACCAGGACTAAACCAGGACTAAACCAGGACTGAACCAGGACTGAACCAGGACTAAACCAGGACTAAACCAGGTCTAAACCAGGACTAAACCAGGACTAACAGAACAAAACCTTTGATCTAAATATGGTCTTGTCATGGTGGGACTGATATCGATCTCTTTGCTGTAGCAGATATTTGGGCCGTCCTTTTATTTCTTTTTATTTCTTTTTATTTCCTGTTTTTCATCACAGATGTTTTGTAAAATGGAGGAGCAGAGTTTGAGTCGAGGGAGTGACACAGTCTGAGCTCTGGACACAAAGAGACCACTGCACTGTGACTAATGAGGAAAGCCCCTGGACCAAAGACAGGACCAAAACAGGACCAAAGACTGGACCAAAACAGGACAGAACCAGGACTAAACCAGGACCAAAACCAGGACCAAAACAGGACCAAAGACCGGACCAAAGACCGGACCAAAACAGGACCAAAGACTGGACCAAAACAGGACTGAACCAGGACTAAACCAGGACCAAAACAGGACTGAACCAGGACTAAACCAGGACCAAAACAGGACTGAACCAGGACTAAACCAGGACCAAAACAGGACAGAACCAGGACTGAACCAGGACCAAAACAGGACTGAACCAGGACTGAACCAGGACTGAACCAGGACCAAAACGTGACTGGACCAGGACATCATTGTGACACTTGACCCCTGTGCCCAGTGTGGGTGCCTGGAGTGACTGAGGGGCCGATGCACAGATCTGACCTGGTCCCTGCTGAGTCTGGGGGACACACACAGGTACATTCACATCAGGATGTTTGGACACTGGTCCATCCTCGTTTGTGGCCCTGGTGCAGACTGACAGCCTCTCCTCTGTCAGTCTGCCCCAGGGCAGCTGTGGCTACAATAGGAGCTTAAGACAAACTTTATCATCACAGAGTGTGGAGTGAGTGAATAATGCCACAGTGTGGAGCTTTGAGAGACTTCGACTATAAAGAGCAACAAGAATAAAACATAATGATTATTATTTTGTGTTTTTCAGACCAAACGTGTGTGAAGGACGCTGCTGCGAAGGATGGACCTGGTCCCCCCGAACCAGAGGCTGCACCAAACGTACGTCCTGGGTCAGACCTGGTTTGGACCTGGTTTAGTCCTGGTTTAGACCTGGTTTGGACCTGGTTTGGACCTGGTTTAGACCTGGTTTAGACCTGGTTTAGACCTGGTTTAGTCCTGGTTCAGACCTGGTTTAGACCTGGTTTAGACCTGGTTTAGACCTGGTTTAGTCCTGGTTTAGACCTGGTTTGGACCTGGTTTGGACCTGGTTTAGACCTGGTTTAGACCTGGTTTAGACCTGGTTTAGACCTGGTTTAGACCTGGTTTAGACCTGGTTTGGACCTGGTTTAGACCTGGTTTAGACCTGGTTTAGACCTGAGTTTGGCACTTGCAGATGAATTACTGACCAAACTAGTCTGAATGTACAGTCAGAGTTATGGCCGACCCACATGTCCAGAAAGGTCAAAGTTCGCATAAAAGGCCTGGGGGAATCAAACCCCAGACCCTCATGTGGTGTGGCACTGTGCTGCACTGATGTGAATGTGACAGTGGAACTTAAAGAGGAGGCGTCTTAAAAATTGACCTTTTGTTTTTTCTCTCTTGTTCTAACACTGTTCCCTCAAAAACATGAAGAGGTTTTGGACGTCATCCGTGCCATCCTATTCAAACCCACGTTACGGTTAGCAGTACGAGCTTGTACGAGGCTCCGCCCACAAGCCTACACCACCCACGCTCCACATGACTCCATAAAAAAACAAAAACACAATACAAAACTGTGCACTACGACTTCACAAACCTGGTGTGATGTGCAGGAGTTTCATTAGTGCGATGCGGCTGATTGTGTTGTGATGGTGCTCTGAAGGGGGAGGGGCTTAGCACAGAGAGCAAAAACTAAACTGAAAACTTATAAAACACGTTAATACATTGTTTTTGGATGAATTTAGCATTTTCAAAACAATAAAACAAGGTGATCTAAATGTGAAGTGTCACAGTTAATACCCCACAGAAGGAAATACTCCCTCGTTAATACTCGGTAGAAGTAAACACCTCCTCTTTAAGTACTGCGTTCACATTTTCCACTGGATTAGAGTCACAGTTTAGGACTTATGTCAAATCTATAACAACACGAATGAGGCCGGAACCAAACTCGCCACAGAAATGAGTAAAAATACAAATAAAAAATATAAAATGTGTTCATCAGAGTCAAAGTCATCCACAGCATCAGGGAGGGCATCTGACAGACAGGGACACAGGAGGCTCATGGGAGGGCATCTGACAGACAGGGACACAGGAGGCTCATGGGAGGGCATCTGGCACATCTGTCTTAAAGTTCAGTATTCCCATCTGATGAGCGGCAGGTTGTGTTTGAGGAAGTACAGTTTTTCTGCGTTCTCGTCCCCGTCTCGCGTCTCCTCTCTGGCGTCGACGCTCCTCTGTCCCGGGACGGACGCCGGAGGAGCCGACAGCAGACGGCGAGCCAGAGGGGCCAAAAGGTCAAACCTCAGAGTGTTAGCGCGCCACCAGCCCAGAGGGTCGCCGAACTTCCTGTCAACAACACAACGAGGTTTATACTACAGAATTTACAGCAATATGTAAGAGTCATGTGACAAAACCCAAACAGCTCTACACAAGTCCTGGTTTAGTCCTGGTTTAGACCTGGTTTAGACCTGGTTTAGTCCTGGTTTAGACCTGGTTTAGACCTGATTTAGTCCTGGTTTAGACCTGGTTTAGACCTGGTTTAGTCCTGGTTTAGACCTGATTTAGTCCTGGTTTAGACCTGATTTAGTCCTGGTTTAGACCTGGTTTAGTCCTGGTTTAGACCTGGTTTAGACCTGGTTTAGTCCTGGTTTAGACCTGGTTTAGACCTGGTTTAGTCCTGGTTTAGACCTGGTTTAGACCTGGTTTAGTCCTGGTTTAGTCCTGGTTTAGACCTGGTTTAGTCCCGCTGTAGTCTCTCTGTAGTCCCTCTGTAGTCTCTCTGTAGTCCCTCTGTAGTCCCGCTGTAGTCCCGCTGTAGTCCCGCTGTAGTCCCTCTGTAGTCTCTCTGTAGTCCCTCTGTAGTCCCGCTGTAGTCCCGCTGTAGTCCCGCTGTAGTCCCTCTGTAGTCCCGCTGTAGTCCCTCTGTAGTCCTGCTGTGGTCCCGCTGTAGTCCCTCTGTAGTCCTGCTGTGGTCCCGCTGTAGTCCCTCTGTAGTCCTGCTGTAGTCCCGCTGTAGTCTCTCTGTAGTCCTGCTGTAGTCCCTCTGTAGTCCCGCTGTAGTCCCTCTGTAGTCTCTCTGTAGTCCCTCTGTAGTCTCTCTGTAGTCCTGCTGTAGTCCCTCTGTACTCCCGCTGTAGTCCCTCTGTAGTCCTGCTGTAGTCTCTCTGTAGTCCCTCTGTAGTCCTGCTGTAGTCTCTCTGTAGTCCCTCTGTAGTCCTGCTGTAGTCCCTCTGTAGTCCCGCTGTAGTCCCTCTGTAGTCCCGCTGTAGTCCCGCTGTAGTCCCGCTGTAGTCCCTCTGTAGTCCCGCTGTAGTCTCTCTGTAGTCCCGCTGTAGTCCCGCTGTTGTCCTGCTGTAGTCCCGCTGTAGTCCCTCTGTAGTCCCGCTGTAGTCCCGCTGTAGTCCCTCTGTAGTCCCGCTGTAGTCTCTCTGTAGTCCCGCTGTAGTCTCTCTGTAGTCCTGCTGTAGTCCCTCTGTAGTCCCGCTGTAGTCCTGCTGTAGTCCCGCTGTAGTCCCGCTGTAGTCCTGCTGTAGTCTCTCTGTAGTCCCGCTGTAGTCCCTCTGTAGTCCTGCTGTAGTCCTGCTGTAGTCCCGCTGTAGTCCTGCTGTAGTCTCTCTGTAGTCTCTCTGTAGTCTCTCAGTAGTCCCTCTGTAGTCCCTCTGTAGTCTCGCTGTAGTCCCGCTGTAGTCCCTCTGTAGTCTCGCTGTAGTCCCGCTGTAGTCCCGCTGTAGTCCCGCTGTAGTCCCTCTGTAGTCTCGCTGTAGTCCCGCTGTAGTCCTGCTGTAGTCCCGCTGTAGTCTCTCTGTAGTCCCTCTGTAGTCTCTCTGTAGTCCCTCTGTAGTCTCTCTGTAGTCCTGCTGTAGTCCCTCTGTAGTCCCGCTGTAGTCCTGCTGTAGTCCCGCTGTAGTCCTGCTGTAGTCTCTCTGTAGTCCCGCTGTAGTCTCTCTGTAGTCCCGCTGTAGTCCCGCTGTAGTCCCGCTGTAGTCCCGCTGTAGTCTCTCTGTAGTCTCTCTGTAGTCTCGCTGTAGTCCCGCTGTAGTCCCTCTGTAGTCTCTCTGTAGTCCCGCTGTAGTCTCTCTGTAGTCCCGCTGTAGTCCCGCTGTAGTCCCGCTGTAGTACCGGTCTATGAGCGGCTCGTTGAGGTACTGCTCCAGTTGTCCTGACAGCTCTGGGCTCCTGTGTTCTTGAGGAGCTTGACCCAAGAGACTGGCAAAGATCTGCTCCACCAGACCAGCTCCACCCGGTCTGACCTCGTCCTCCTCCTGTTTACACACCTGTACATACACATATACACACACATATACACACACACACAAACAGACACACAAACACACACACACAGCATCATCAAAAGAATCCAAATTTTAAAGTGCTTAAAGCTCCTGTATCATAATCTTGACTCTTGCAGCTTTAATCCATGTTCTAATGTTTAATCTCATCACAAACAGACCTGGAGTTGTGTTTTGTTTCATTCACACGTTTGAGTCACACTTTATTATTAGTCTGTCACATCTACAAACCTCAAAATGCGACGTTCCACCTTGTGATGTCATCAAGTGGTAGTTTTCAAGTGAACTCTTCCTCCTTTTACCTTTAGTTCAGTCGAGATAAGAGACAACTCCAGATTCACTGAAATGATCCAGATGATTCTATAAATGAAGGTGTGTGGAGTGTTTTCAGCCTAAATCTGCAGAGTTTGTGTGTTAAACATGTGAGAATGAAACAAAACACAACTCCAGGTCTGTGTGTGATGTTATTTCTTCCTGTTTTCTGCACTGAATTGAAGCAAAGGATCATGGTCTATGTAGTCGTTTCTGCAAAAAGGAGCTCGTCATTAGATTAATAAGCGATTTTTATGATCACGTCAGACCTACCTGTTTACTCCCCGCCTCCTCCCCTCCTCCTCCTCCTCCTCCTCCTCCCTCCTCCTCTTCCTCCTTCAGGGCCAAACACGCTGCGTGCTCCTCGCTCAGCCACTTGGGGGCGTTGTTGAGCGCGTCTCCAGACAGAACGTTGCATTTGTATCGCGGGTCGAGGAGCGTTGCCAGAACCAGAATCTTCCTCTCCTCCAGTTTGGCGAACCTCCAATGAGACAAAAATAACACACGTTTAACGCACAAACCCTGCAGATTTAGGCCCTTCCCTCAAACTGAAAACACTCCGTTCCACCTTGTGATGTCATCATGTGGTGATACAGGAAGTGCTCCACTGTGTTTTTAAACTCCACCTTCACTAGAATCATTTGGATCATTCCAGAATCTGGAGTTGTCACTTATCTCGACTGAACTAAAGGTAAAAGGAGGAAGAGTTCACTTGAAAACTCCCACTTGATGACATCACAAGGTGGAACGTCGCGTTTTGATCTTTGGAGACGTTACAGACTAATAATAAAGTGTGACTCAAACATGTGTGAATGAAACAAAACACAACTTCAGGTCTGTTTTTGAGGAGGGAACAGCGTTAGAACATGGAGCTCATTGTCAGTTTAGTGTGACACGGGACCTTTGACCTTTGACCTGCACGTGTCACTTTAAACACTTTAATCAATTAACTTGTTTTTAAATTATTCTCACAAGATGGCCGCCACATTTGCCCCAGCAACACAACCCATGTTTTATCCAGGCCTTATAATATTGATCCTTTGCTGCTGACGTCATCCACATTCTCTGGGGCTGTGACGCTAACTGGACGCACTGCTCTGTCTGAATCTGTTAGACTTTAATCTGAGCTTTGTCTTAACACAATCTGACCATAAACAGCTGAGTTATCTGAACTACAACAGGTCATTTGTGCTTTTAGTCCCTTAAATAACATTACACTCACAAGCTAGCATTAGCATTAGCATTAACCAACAGTTTTTCAGTGAGTCACTCTCATCTTTAACTGATCACAGGCTCCTGAAAATGTGCTGTTTAAGTCTCTTTTGTATTTTTTTTTTTTGAGTTTCAGACATTCTAAAACCTGCCGGCGTTTGCTAATGTGTGCATTGTGTCACCACGGCAACTGCTGTCACCGCAAAGCATAAGTAACGTACGGTTGCGTACCTGCGCTCCAAACCGCGCAGCATGGTCTGGCGCAGAGTCGCGGTGCCCCTACTGGCCGCACACTCCGCCTGCAGGATCATTTTGAGGACAGAGACACTCGGGATGACGCAGGACAGAGACGACGCGCTGGTGCAAATGTCTCTGGACACTTCCTCAAACGGCGACAGCGTTTCAACAATACTTTTTATCAGCTCCCACTCCTCGTTCGTCGGCGGAGCAAAATGTCCGTACTTCTGAGCGTAACTCGTGAGCGACCTCTTTTGCTCTTGCGTACGCCTCAACATTTGGAGCGTCGAAATCCATCGCGACGCATCGTCCAGGACCATGACGTTCTGAGGAACGTTGAGCTCTACTTGGATCACTTTTAGCCGCTGTTTCGCTAGTATCGAATGCTGAAAATGCCTGGCGCACGCTCTGATTTTGGCGATGACATCTTTGACGTCTTGCTGGCTGTTGATTCCTTCTACGATCACGTTTTGGAGCGAATGCGCCGCGCAGCTCAACCCCGGCACCTCCACCAGTCTTTGCTCCTCGGAAACATCGGCGCCGCAGTCTCGAAGCACCAGAAACACCCTCGTCTGGTTGATGCTCCAGTACTTCAGCAGCGGGAGGAAAAACTGGTGGATGTAGCTGACCGTGCTAGCGTCCGTCATGGCTTTAACGTGCAGAACCAGCTGCCGTCGCTCCCATTTGTCGTCGATAAAGTGGCAGGTTAAACTCATCATGGTCTCCGCTCCTCCGGGCGAGCTGTCAGCGGTGAACGACAAAAACGGCTCCTTCGTTCCTTTCGGTGAGATGAGCGTCCGGATGCAGCTTTGGACTTTCTTATACAGGTTCTCCAACAGATCAGAGCGGTAAAATCGTTCACTCTTCACGGTGTATTTTGGTTCTAAAGCGGCGATCAGACGTTTAAACCCTCTCCCGGACACTACAGTGAACGGCTGCTCGTCGGTCGCGCACATTTCCGCAATCAGTTTATCGATTTTCTTGGATTTCAGCTCCGTGTCTTTCCATTTATCGGACCGCGGTTCTTTGGGGACGATCTGAGCGATAATGTTCTGGGTCGTAGATGCGTCGGCGGCTCGGCTCAGCTCCTCCTTGCTCCTCTTGGCCTCCCGGAAGACTTCGGAATGGTGGTTTTCCAAATGCTTCCATAGATTGGTGGTGTTTTTGTTCCTGCCCGCGGTGGCGCCCATGCTGACCGTCTGCTCGCAGTGGGCGCACTTCCCTCGGCCCGGGATCGGCTCGGTGAAGTGGAGCCACAAAGGGTTAAACAGCTTTTTGGGCATTTTCTGCAAAACGAGAAATAAAAGTCAAACTCAACAACGGCACAAACGTCAAACTCCACTTCGGTAAGGATGGAATCGATACTCCAGACTCGATACCGATATTGATACCGATTCCACGATGATAAAAACATAGTGGTCAAAGGTAAAGGAATGGAGAGAGGGAGAGAGGAGGAAAGACGAGAAGAGGAGGAGGAGTGAGGGAGGGACAGATGGAGGAGGAGAGAGGAAGAGGAGGAGGAAACAAATACGGTAAAGGAATGGATAGAGGGAGATAGAAGAGGAAAGACGAGGAGAGGAGAGAGGGAGGGACGGAGAAGGAGAGAGAGTAAGGGGATGGTTAGTGGGAGAAGAGGGAGGTAAAAAATGGGCAGAAAGAGAGAGGAGGGAGGAGGAGGAAACAAACATGGTAAAGGAATAGAGAGAGGGGCAGAGAGCAGGGAAGACGAGAGAAGAAGGGAGGAAGGAGGAGAGAGAGTAAGGGGAGGGCAAGTGGGAGAGGAAGGAGGTAAAAGAATGGGGAGAAAGAGAGAGGAGGGAGGAAGAGGAAAGAGGAGGATTACAGGGAAGATGAGGAGAGGAGGAGGAAAGAAAGACTGTGAAGGAATGTAGGAAAAGAAAAGAGAAAGAGAGGAGGGGAGAGAGAGGGCAGTGGTCAGGTCACTCTGGGCCTGGGGTAAACTCGTCTGTGTCTTATACTGGACAAACAAACAGCTCACACTTTTTCAGTATCGATTCCTGTGAAAAATGAGGATCTAGTTTCGGTACCAGTTTTAGAATCGATTAGTGTCTGATTTTCGATACTTGTTTCATCAATTTAAACTCCTCTGTCCCGGGGCGGCTGTGGCCTCAGTGAGTCCAGCTGTACAAATAAACACATTAATATCAATTATCAGGTTATTATTTTAATTATGTGTATTCTAGGCACAGCCAGGGGCCGGAGGGGGTCCGGTTTGGGTCCGGTTTGGGTCTGGTTTGGGGACCACAGGATTTCATCTCTGCTGTTTGCAGATGATGTTTGTCCTGATGCTTCATCGAGCCAGGACCTGCAGCACTGGGGCGGTTTGAGCCGAGTGTGAAGTGTCTGGGATGAGAATCAGCTCCTCCAAATCCGAGGCCATGGTTCTCGACCAGAAAAAGGTGGTTTGCTCTCTCCGGGTGGTGAGTCTCTGCCCCAAGTGGAGGAGTTCAAGTATCTCGGGGTCTTGTTCACGAGTGAGGGAAGGATGGAGCGTGAGATTGACAGGCGGATCGGTGCAGCGTCTGCAGTGATGCGGTCGCTGTATCGGTCCGTTGTGGTAAAGAAGGAGCTGAGCCCAAAGGCAAAGCTCCCGATTTACCTCAATCTACGTTCCTACCCTCACCTATGGTCATGAGCTTTGGGTAATGACCGAAAGGACAAGATCGCGGATACAAGCGGCTGAAATGGGTTTCCTCCTTAGGGTGGCCGGGCGCACCCTTAGGAATAGGGTGAGGAGCTCGGTCACACGGGAGGAGCTCGGAGTAGAGCCGCTGCTCCTACATGTCGAGAGGAGCAGCTGAGGCTCGGGCATCTGCTCAGGATGCCTCCTGGACGCCTCCCTAGGGAGGTGTTCTGGGCATGTCCCACCGGGAGGAGGCCCCGGGGAAGACCCAGGACACGCTGGAGGGACTATGTCTCTCTGGCCTTGGGGTCCCACCGGAGGAGCTGGAGGACGTGTCTGGGGTGAGGGAAGTCTGGGAGTCCCTGTTTAGAGCTGCCCCCGCGACCCGGCCCCGGATAAGAGGAAGAAAATGGATGGATGGATTATTTTAATTATTCATATATTCTACAGTTTCCTTGTATTTTTACAGTATAAACAGTAGTTTTTGCATGAGCTCCCCCTGCAGGTCGAGTCCAGTGAGTGCAGTTTGACTCAGATACATACGTCATAGTAATAAAGTCATAGTTTTGAGAACATTTGCCACGCCCCCTTTTTAGTCGACCAATCAAATGGCAGCACATGTCCACTGTAAACACTATAGACTCTGTGTACTTTAGTTATAGTATTTATTTATGTAACAGTACTTTTATTACAAGTATTCAGAATATTCAGTGTACTTTTATTACAAGTATTCAGAGTACTCACACAGTACTTTTATTACAAGTATTCAGAGTACTCACACAGTACTTTTATTACAAGTATTCAGAGTACTCACACAGTACTTTTATTACAAGTATTCAGAGTACTCACACAGTACTTTTATTACAAGTATTCAGAGTACTCACACAGTACTTTTATTACACGTACTCAGAGTACTCACACAGTACTTTTATTACATGTACTCAGAGTACTCACACAGTACTTTTATTACATGTACTCAGAGTACTCACACAGTACTTTTATTACATGTACTCAGAGTACTCACACAGTACTTTTATTACATGTACTCAGAGTACTCACACAGTACTTTTATTACATGTATTCAGAGGACTCATCCTCCTGTGACGTGAGCACGCTGCGTGACATTTGCGCGCTGACGTCACGTTTGGCTGTAGTATCGATTCTCCTGATTCCTGCGCAGGCTCCGGCTCTCGGGTGAGTCTAAAGTGATGGAGCGGCTCTGGGGGAGCCGTTCACAGCAGGTCACAGACAGAGGCGCGTGTGTTTGTCCCTGACACAGCCTGTGCTCCTGTAAAAGCGCCTGTGTGTGTCTTTATCTCTCAAACGCACAAACTCGTCCTGTTTTTAATGTTTAAAATGTTTAAAATGACTCGACAGTTACAAACTCACGCCTCGACACTCCACCGCCTCTGGAAACCGCACATTTATCACCAAAAAACACTGAAATCCTACCTTTTAGTGCAAACTTTGTCCTGTGTTTGTTTGTGCTGTTTCCTGCGCGGGTCCTTCCGTCACGTGGTCGCCCAAACATGTGCCTGAGCAGAAATCGGCCGATAACACAACGCCAAACAAAGGCGAAAATCGGCTCAATAATCTCACTTCACACGTGTATCTAAAGTGTGACAGCGCGTTTGAAGACATTTACCGCCAGACTACTGCGCCCCCTACAGGAGAACAGCGGCAGGAAGCAGTTTAAGAGGAGTTTATGTGTTTACAGAGTGAGGCTTCTCCTCAGACTCCTCATGTGCGCGAGACAGCACGAGTGACGTCATCAGCGGGCTGGACTCCTCAAACTCTACAACTAAAAAATAAAAAATAGAAAAGAAGAAGAAAAGAAGTATTAAACAAAAAGAAAACTCTACAACTTTAAAATAAATAAATCAATAAACTCTACAACTCTAAAACAAATAAATAAAAAAGAAGTATTAAACAAAAAGAAAACTCTACAACAAAAAAAAATAAATAAAAAAGAAGAAAAGAAGTATTAAACAAAAAAAACTCTACAACTTAAAAAAAAATAATAAAAAAGAAAAAAAGATTTAAAAAAATAATTATTAAAAAAAACTACAACTTTTATTAAGGTCAGTAAATGTGTCTTATTAGAACAGAAAAGTACAAAGACACACAAGAGTAAACAAATATTAACTATAAAAATATATGACTAGATTTGGGTCGGACTCAGTTACATATTTACTCTGTTACATTCACTTGAGTTTGAGTTGTATTTATCAGAGTACTTTTCTAGCTTCATACTTTTACTTCTATTTGAATATTTATATTTTATTGAAGTAACAGTACTCTTACTCGAGTATTGTGTTGTACAGTGTAACAGTACTCTTACTCGAGTATTGTGTTGTACAGTGTAACAGTACTCTTACTCGAGTATTGTACTGTACAGTGTAACAGTACTCTTACTCGAGTATTATTATTACTTTATGAAATGATCTGAACTTTTATGTTTCTGATTTAGTTTGAATAATTTTTGTCTCTTTGAAAACTCCACATTTTGAGTTTCATTTCATGTTTTGTCGTTTAAATTCACAGATGTCATCTACTCGAGTACTTTTCTCAAATACTTTTTCTTACACTTGGAGCACTACTTTGTACTTGTGTATTATTATTTTGAAGTAACATTACTCTTGACTTCTGTCTGCTCTGCCCTCCAGACACGACCCATGAGGAGCCTAAACCTAAAGAGGTCAAAGGTCACAGACACATTTGCCCTGACCCCTCTGAGAGCGCACTGGTTTCATTGTTTACTACACGTTTATTGTATTATTTTAAAGCTGCTCTGTGTTATTTTTCTCACAGAGGGTTCATCACCTGCTTGTTTCCATGGAGATGTCAGAATGTTCCACAGTGTCATGTCTGTACAGATCTAAACTGCAGGGTTAGACGTTCGTGTAAATAAATCCTGACATTCACACAGGGACGTCACACTGGGGGTGTTCTACGTGGATTTATATGGTGGAATGTTCAGCAGTTACCATGGAAACACAACGCACACATTAGCAAACTCAGACACGAAAAGTTTTAAGTCTGAAAATTCAAGAAAAAATACAAAAGTGAAGAGGCTGTGGTCAGTCCGAGCTCATGGTCCTGTTTAGAGTTTGATTTTACACTGTTGGCTAATGCTAATGCTAATGCTAATGCTAGCTTGTGACTGTAATGTTATTTGAGAGGGACTTGTTTCACCTGTTGTAGTTCAGACAAGTCACTTCTTTATGGTCAGATTGTGATAAAACAAAGCTCAGATTAAAGTCTAACAGAGTTTCAGACAGAGCAGTGCCTCCGGTTAGCATCACACCCCCAGTAAATGTTGATGACATCAGCTGCAAAGTATGAGCTGATTTGTGCTGTTAAACAAGTCCCTCTTTAATAACATCACAGTCAGAAGCTAGAATTAACATTAGCATTAGCCTTAGCATTAGCATTAGCCAACAGTTTTTCAGTGAGTCACTTTCACCTTTTTGTGTAAAATCAAACTCTCAACAGTCCCATGAGCTCGGACCGATTTTAAAACATTTTGTGTCAGTGTTTGCTAACGTGTGCGTCGTGTCTCCATGGTAACTGCTGAACATTCCTCCATAGACACTCATGCAGGTTCCCTCAGTGTGATAGCGCTTGTCCTTTGTGTTCTAAATGTTGTTTTTGTTCCGTTCCTCCTCGTCCAGCCCGGTGCGTCCCGCGGTGCCACAACGGAGCCGTGTGCCGCGCCCCCGACCGCTGCGTGTGCCGGGCGGGTTTCCACGGCGACCAGTGCCAGTTCTCCACGGTAACGGTCCTGTACGCGGCGACGTCATCCGAGCCTCGTCCGTCCAGCCCGAGCCGGGCGGTCAGGAGGGTCCGAGTGGTCATCGGACAGAAGGAGGATCGACAGGACAACACGAGTCCAGGGTTTGTCACAGCATAGTCTTCTATGGTGGGATGTTCAGCGGTTTCCATGGAGACACAATGTGCACATTAGCCAACACTACCACAAAAGACAAAAAAAAATATAAATAAATAACAAAAACTAAAGTGATTTAAGCAGGACATTTTCATTTTCCTGTGGTCAGTCTGAGCTCATGGTCCTGTTTAGAGTCACTGAAAAACTGTTGGCTAATGCTAATGCTAATGCTAATGCTAATGCTAATGCTAACTAGCTTGTGACTGTAATGTTATTTGAGGGACTTGTTCAACAGCACAAATCACCAGCTGTAGTTCAGATTAGTCGGCTCTTTATGGTCAGATTGTGTTGAAAAAACTCAGATTAAAGTAACGGAGCTCCAGACAGAGCAGTGCCTCCGGTTAGCATCGCACGCCCAGAGAATGTTTGATGACACTTTGACCTTTTAGACCATAATCCCCCACTCTGAGAGCGCACGTGTCCTAGTAACACATCCTTTGTTTGTCAGTCTGACTTTAACAGAGAAAGAAAATGAACCTGAAGTGAATCTGACTGAATCTGTCGAGGTGGAGCAGGAGGAGGTGGAGCAGGAGGAGGTGGAGCAGGAGGAAGCTCAGAGGTTTGGCACGAAACACAAACATTTAATTAAAATGTTCAGCTCTGATTTTGTGAATGAAAACCAGCGTGTCTCTTTACCTCAGGACTCGGCTCCCACAAGCAAAGAATCCAACTCCAAATACTACTACTACTACTACTATTACTACTACTACTACTACTACTACTACTGCTGCTACTACTGTTACTGATACTCCTGATACTCCTGATACTCCTGACACTCCTGATACTACTCCTGCTCCAGCTCTGGGTGCACAGGTGCATGATGGGAGGCCTGATGACAACGAGCTGGTTAAGTCTGTGGAGAAGAAGAAAGCCGCTCTGAGGTGAGTAAACAAATCTAAAGTTCTCGTGACTCTTTTTTTTCATTTTGGTCACGTTTATTGCAGTTAAAAACACAGAAAAACTGATCAGGCTCCACAAACCTGAGCCTTAAACTGAAGGAGGAGCGCCCCCTGCTGTTGGACAATAATATTTAATGACTACTAGCCTCGATGAGCTTCATTTCGCTTTGTCCAGTTACAGATTTGACTTTGGCTTCTTCTGTTTCGTGGCAAAGTGCAGTGTAACGGACACAGAGCGCTGCCCCGTGTGGCAGAGTGACGTCATCACAGTCTGGAGCTCCCACAGTTCAGTTTGTCAAAGATCCTCACGTGTTTGGGGTTTTGTTTTTTGTGAAATGAAGAGGATTTATGTGTTTTATGGTTTGTTTGGTCAACACTCATCCAGAGGTCACAGGTCAGAGGGGTCAGAGGGGTCAGAGGTCAGAGGGGTCAGGTGCAGAGTGTGGGAAGACGCTCCCATTTGTCCTTATGTCACGTCACTGAGAGGACAGTGACGATGAGGAGAGAGTGTCCCAGTTTAGACCTGGTTTAGACCTGGTTTAGTCCTGGTTTAGACCTGGTTTAGACCTGGTTTAGACCTGGTTTAGACCTGGTTTAGACCTGGTTTAGTCCTGGTTTAGACCTGGTTTAGACCTGGTTTAGACCTGGTTCAGTCCAGGTTTAGTCCTGGTTTAGTCCTGGTTTAGACCTGGTTTAGTCCTGGTCTAGTCCTGGTTTAGTCCTGGTTTAGTCCTGGTCTAGTCCTGGTTCAGTCCTGGTCTAGTCCTGGTCTAGTCCTGGTTTAGTCCTGGTCTAGTCCTGGTTTAGTCCTGGTCTAGTCCTGATCTAGTCCTGGTTTAGTCCTGGTTTAGTCCTGGTTCAGTCCTGGTTTAGTCCTGGTCTAGTCCTGATCTAGTCCTGGTTTAGTCCTGGTTTAGTCCTGGTCTAGTCCTGGTTTAGACCTGGTTTAGTCCTGGTCTAGTCCTGGTTTAGTCCTGGTTTAGTCCTGGTCTAGTCCTGGTTCAGTCCTGGTCTAGTCCTGGTCTAGTCCTGGTTTAGTCCTGGTCTAGTCCTGGTTTAGTCCTGGTCTAGTCCTGGTCTAGTCCTGGTTCAGTCCTGGTCTAGTCCTGGTTCAGTCCTGGTTCAGTCCTGGTTTAGTCCTGGTCTAGTCCTGATCTAGTCCTGGTCTAGTCCTGGTCTAGTCCTGGTCTAGTCCTGGTCTAGTCCTGGTTCAGTCCTGGTTCAGTCCTGGTCTAGTCCTGGTTTAGTCCTGGTTCAGTCCTGGTTCAGTCCTGGTCTAGTCCTGGTCTAGTCCTGGTCTAGTCCTGGTTTAGTCCTGGTTCAGTCCTGGTTCAGTCCTGGTTTAGTCCTGGTTCAGTCCTGGTTTAGTCCTGGTTTAGTCCTGGTTTAGACCTGGTTTAGTCCTGGTTTAGACCTGGTTTAGACCTGGTTTAGACCTGGTTCAGTCCAGGTTTAGTCCTGGTTTAGTCCTGGTTTAGACCTGGTTTAGTCCTGGTCTAGTCCTGGTTTAGTCCTGGTTTAGTCCTGGTCTAGTCCTGGTTCAGTCCTGGTCTAGTCCTGGTCTAGTCCTGGTTTAGTCCTGGTCTAGTCCTGGTTTAGTCCTGGTCTAGTCCTGATCTAGTCCTGGTTTAGTCCTGGTTTAGTCCTGGTTCAGTCCTGGTTTAGTCCTGGTCTAGTCCTGATCTAGTCCTGGTTTAGTCCTGGTTTAGTCCTGGTCTAGTCCTGGTTTAGACCTGGTTTAGTCCTGGTCTAGTCCTGGTTTAGTCCTGGTTTAGTCCTGGTCTAGTCCTGGTTCAGTCCTGGTCTAGTCCTGGTCTAGTCCTGGTTTAGTCCTGGTCTAGTCCTGGTTTAGTCCTGGTCTAGTCCTGGTCTAGTCCTGGTTCAGTCCTGGTCTAGTCCTGGTTCAGTCCTGGTTCAGTCCTGGTTTAGTCCTGGTCTAGTCCTGATCTAGTCCTGATTTAGTCCTGGTCTAGTCCTGGTTTAGTCCTGGTTTAGTCCTGGTTTAGACCTGGTTTAGACCCGGTTTAGTCCTGGTTTAGTCCTGGTTTAGTCCTGGTTTAGTCCTGGTTCAGTCCTGGTTTAGACCCGGTTCAGTCCTGGTTCAGTCCTGGTTCAGTCCTTGTTTAGTCCTGGTTTAGTCCTGGTTCAGTCCTGGTTTAGTCCTGGTTTAGTCCTGGTTTAGACCTGGTTTAGTCCTGGTTTAGTCCTGGTTCAGTCCTGGTTCAGTCCTGGTTCAGTCCTGGTTCAGTCCTGGTCTAGTCCTGGTCTAGTCCTGATTTAGTCCTGGTTTAGTCCTGGTTCAGTCCTGGTTTAGTCCTGGTTTAGTCCTGGTCTAGTCCTGGTTTAGTCCTGGTTTAGTCCTGGTTTAGTCCTGGTCTAGTCCTGGTCTAGTCCTGGTTGTTGTGTAGATGTTCTCTCTGTGTCCTCTGGGTGGCGCTGGTGCATTTCTTGTTGTGACTCTGAGGTTGTTTTTTGTGAGTTTAGTTTTGGACTTTGTACTTTTCTAGCAGCCATACTTTTACTTCTACTTGAGTAATGTTTTTATTGTCGTAGCAGTACTCTTTTTACTCGAGTAAAAGTGTCTGGGGTTTTGTGTAACTTTATGAAATGATTTAGTTTGGATCATTTTTATTTCACGTTTTCTCACATTCATCAAAATTATAAATCAGATGCCACGCCCCGACAGTTACTCTTTAAGTTACTCTTACTCGAGTACTTTTCCCAAATCCTTTTTTTTACTCTTAATGTCTTGGCGTACTTGTACTTGAGTAATAACATTTTGCAGTATCGTTCCTCTTACTCGAGTACATGTTTGGCACAGGGAGGGCATCTGACACACGGGGACTCGCCTCTGCGTATGTGCGTCTGCTGCTCGCGCCCAAACAGGAAGTAAAATCATAAACTTCGCCGAAAATCCAAAACTAGAAATCTTAAAGCTCCAGCGTCACACAAACTGATCATCTATGACATAATCCCCAAAAACAGACCTGGAGTTGTGTTTTGTTTCATTCACACATGTTTGAGTCACACTTTATTTTTAGTTTGTTACATCTACAAACCTCAAAACGCTCTGTTCCACCTTGTGATGTCATCAAGTGGTAGTTTTCACATTAACAGCTCCTTTTACCTTTAGTTCCGTCGAGATAAGAGACAACTCCAGATGAAATGGATTCTATAAATGAAGGTGTGTGGAGTTTAAAAACACAGTGGAGCACTTCCTGTACCACCACTTGATGACATCACAAGGTGGAACAGAGTGTTTTGAGTCTTACGGTGCGTTTGCCTCATTTGGGTCTTTAATCCTCCTGCGTGTTGAACCTGTCTCCTGCACTTTAAACTCTGCAAACTGACTCTTGTTTTTGAAAATATTTCTCCAGTCTAATCACTGTATTTGTCATAAAAGTTGCTCAAGCCTGTGTGTCATTCCCCCGTGGTCCTGTGGGGGCGCTGTGTCCTTGTCATTCCCCCGTGGTCCTGTGGGGGCGCTGTGTCATTCCCCTGTGGTCCTGTGGGGGGCGCTGTGTCCTTGTCATTCCCCCGTGGTCCTGTGGGGGGCGCTGTGTCTGTGTCATTCCCCTGTGGTCCTGTGGGGGGCGCTGTGTCATTCCCCTGTGGTCCTGTGGGGGGCGCTGTGTCATTCCCCTGTGGTCCTGTGGGGGGCGCTGTGTCATTCCCCCGTGGTCCTGTGGGGGGCGCTGTGTCATTCCCCCGTGGTCCTGTGGGGGGCGCTGTGTCTGTGTCATTCCCCCGTGGTCCTGTGGGGGGCGCTGTGCTCCAGGCGTCTCTGTGTCTCTGGACAAAGATAAGGTTTAGTTATGTGTCACTATCACAGGAACAACAGCCCCCCGCACAGAGCCCAGGGGCCAGACTCTGGGGCCAGACTCTGGGGCCAGACTCTGGGGCCAGACTCTGGGGCTACACTCAGTCCTCACATGTGGGGCTGTGTCAGATGCCCTCCCACGTGCGCCGCTGTGACTGGATAAATGTAAATACAGTGGGAGAGTGGAGCACGTCACTGATAGAGACAAACAGGGATAAGTGGAGTTTCAGCTACACAGACACAGGGAGAACATGCAAACACAGACACACGGACACAGAGAGAACATGCAAACACAGACACACGGACACAGAGAGAACATGCAAACACAGACACACGGACACAGAGAGAACATGCAAACACAGATACACGGACATAGACAGAACATGCAAACACAGACACACGGACACAGAGAGAGCATGCAAACACAGACACACGGACACAGAGAGAACATGCAAACACAGACACACGGACACAGAGAGAACATGCAAACACAGACACACGGACATAGAGAGAACATGCAAACACAGACACACGGACACAGAGAGAACATGCAAACACAGATACACGGACATAGAGAGAACATGCAAACACAGACACACGGACACAGAGAGAACATGCAAACACAGACACACGGACACAGAGAGAACATGCGAACACAGACACACGGACACAGAGAGAACATGCAAACACACGGACACAGAGAGAACATGCAAACACGGACACAGGGACAGACTCCACGCCGAAAGGCCCGGGGCTCAAACTGGGCGCCTTCTCGCTGTGAGGCGTGAGCCTCTCGTGGAGGTTGGAGGTTTTCCCAGAAATTCCCTAAATTTTGCAGATTTTTGGCACTGATGTTCCCAGTGAGTCCTGAGCAACAAAGGAAACAGAGACATTAGACTAAAATATGTCCGTTTGTTTAACGTGTAAACAGAGATGATGTCACAGGTCTAACCCCGCCCCCCTCGCCTCCGCCTCGTTACAGCGTGCGGGAGGTTCAGGCTCTGCTCCTGAGGAAGGCCTCAGGGGGCAGAGGAGACAAGATGGCCGCCCTGCTCATGAGACACATCGAGAAGCAACGCGGGCGGCTCCGCTCCGTCAACACGGCGACGAGCAACAACATCACCACGGCAACAAGCAACTACAACGACGTCACCGCAGAAACGACCCCGGCTCCGGTCAGAGAGAGGGTCATTCACACCCACAGGGGGCAGTACAGTGTCCGCATCACCTCAGGTACTCACCACTGAACACATGAACTACTGTTACTGTTCTGCATTAATGTCTATGGCAGAATGTTCAGCAGTTACCATGGTGACACAATGCACACATTATCAAACGCACAGCACAGATGAGCTCACCTCGCTCTTGTCAGATTGAATAAAGTCTAATAAAGCTTCAGACAGAGCAGTGCCTCTCGTTAGCATCACACACGCGGGGATGTTGATGACATCAGCTCAGTCATTATAATGTAATAACAAAACACATTTTGAACAGACACATGTGGCGTGGCCCCGCCTCCTGCTCTGCTCACTGTCTCCACACGGGGCAGTGTCTCCCCAGAGCCTTGTTTTCATTGGTTTGTCCAGTTGTTTTCAGGGGCGTGTGCTCATTGTTTTTTTTCCACATTACTTTCTGAATACCAGCCTAGCTCCGCCCACCGTGCAACAAAAGAAACAAGCACCATGTGATCAGTTCTGACCAATCAGAGCAACAGCTCCTAGAGCGGAGCCTGCGCAGGCTAAGCTAACTCATACAAAGCTAACTTTTAAACACAATGAAGATTTAAAAAGTCTAAAAAGGTCATGTTGTGAAAATACAGAAGAATCCTGACCAAATCTGACCTTTGTGAAATCTGAATTCACATAAATGCATCGTGCGCTATGATCAGAGGTCAGAGGTCAGAGGTCAGGTACGCTAACCCTGCCTTACACTTCTTCTATGGGAAAATTCTTTCCATTCTGACCATAGCTAACAATAGCTAACCTGCTAGCGGCACGTTCCAAACAGGAAGTGAGCATGGGCCTGATTATAGATCCATGAGCAGAGCAGCCCAGAAGTATCTCCATTGTCTAAAGTGAACTGGCCCGTTTGAGGAGCTCAGAGGTCCGTTTGAGCTCAGAGGCCCATTTGAGCTCAGAGGCCCATTTGAGGAGCTCAGAGGTCCGTTTGAGGAGCTCAGAGGTCCGTTTGAGCTCAGAGGTCCGTTTGAGGAGCTCAGAGGGGGACCACGTTAGCTTAAGGAGGAGCTAACAGTGTCTCCAGAGTCTACAGGGTTTACAGGGACCTGGATCAACCGCTGACTTGATCTTGAGATAAACCTCCTTCTTTCCAGAGATGTGACTGTGGCGCCGCTTCACTCAGAGCTAACACGTTAGAAACAGCTGTTTCCTGTTTATCGAAGCACGGCACTCGAGTGAGCATCAAACGGATTATGTTTCTAGAGCAAAATAGATTTTAAACATGAGTCAAACCGTCTGTGTTACATAAAGAGACGCCAGAGGAGCAGAGAGGAGCAGACCCAGAGGAGCAGAGCCAGAGGAGCAGAGCCAGAGGAGCAGAGCCAGAGGAGCAGAGCCAGAGGAGCAGAGCCAGAGGAGCAGAGACAGAGGAGCAGAGACAGAGGAGCAGACACAGAGGAGCAGACACAGAGGAGCAGACATGTTCAGCGTCTCCTCTCTCAGAATAAACAAACTGAAGTGATGTGATGTTTTGACAAAAGCCTCAGAAAATGGAGCCTCAAGATAAAAAACACCAACCCCCGATATCTGAAAGTATGACCTCAGAGTCTACACAGCCTCCTGCAGGAGGAGGAGGGAGGGCATCAGGGGTGCAGCAGGAGGGAGGGCATCAGGGGTACAGCAGGAGGGAGGGCATCAGGGGTACAGGAGGAGGGACCCCAGATCCCCAGTCTCTGCTTCCTCCTGTGAAGACGTGGCAGTGGGATTGAGGAGATCTTAAAAGTATTCGTTCCCCAGTCGAGGTCAGCAGTTCTCCACCCGCTCTGTAAACAGTGTTGGTGAAGCACTGCTTCCTCCTCCTGAGGCGTTGGACAGTTTGACAGAATCTCTTTGAGGCCGTCCGATAGTCCTCCTCCATGGCCTCCCCGAACTCCTCCCAACCCTGAGTTTCTGCCTCTGTGACTGCCCGAGCCACAGCACACTTGGCCCCCTGGTACTCATCAACTGCCTCAGGAGTCCCACGGGCCAACAAGGCTCTGTGGGACTCCTCCTTCAGCCTGACGGCATCACTTACTTCCGCGACAAGCACCACAGACTTTATGACCACAACTACGAGCAGCTGCATCCACAATAGAGGTGGAGGACATGTCCCACTCAGAGTCCATGTCTCCAGCCTCCCCCGGGATCAGGGAGAAGTTCTCCCAGAGGTGTGAGTTGCAGACCCTCGTGGCTCCACCAGACGTTCCCACAGACCCCCATGATGCACTTGGGCCTGTCAGGTCTGTCCTTCCTCCTCCGCCAGCGCATCCAACTCACCACCAGGTGGTGCTCTACAGCTCTACCCCTCTCTTCACCCGAGTGTCCAAGACACGCAGCCAGAGGTCAGATAACACGACTACAAAGTCGATCATTGACCTCTGACCTATGGTGTCCTGGTGCCACGTGCACTGATGGACCTTGTGCTTGAACATGGTGTTCGTCCAATAACAAAACACCACTCAGGGTCAGATCAGGGAGGACGTTCTTCCCAATCACGCCCCTCCAGGTGTCACTGTCATTACCCACATGGGCGTTGAAGTCCCTCAGGAGAACAACAAAGTCCTTGCTCGGTGACTGTCTAGTGCCCCTCCCAGGGACTCCCAGAAGGTCGGGTACTCTGCACTGCTGTTTGGCCCGTAGGCCGACACAACAGTGAGAGACCTGTCCCCGACCCGAAGGGACACGACCCTCTCGTTCACCGGAGTGAACCCCACCAGCTCAACACCATCAGGAGAAACTCAGGACTCATTTATGTCTATGGGACTTTTTAGTATCGATTCCTGTGAAAAATGAGGATCTAGTTTTGATACGAGTTTTAGTATCGATTCCTCCTCCTCATCCTCCCTCTCCTCCTCCTCCTCCTCCCTCTCCTCCTCCTCCTCCTCCCTCTCCTCCTCCTCCTCCTCCTCCTGTGTGTTTTAAACTTGTTTAAACAGAGGCTCTGTGTGCAGGTCGAACTCTCCTCCTCCTCCTCCCTCTCCACCTCTCTCTCCTCCTCTCTCTCTCCTCCTCCTCTTCTCTCTCCTCCTCCTCCTCCTCCTCCCCCTCCTCCTCCCCCTCCTCCTGTGTGTTTAAAGTTGTTTAAACAGAGGCTCTGTGTGCAGGTCGAACTCTCCTCCTCCCTCTCCTCCTCTCTCTCTCCTCCTCCTCTTCTCTCTCCTCCTCCTCCTCCTCCTCCTCCTCCTGTGTGTTTAAAGTTGTTTAAACAGAGGCTCTGTGTGCAGGTCGAACTCTCCTCCTCCCTCTCCTCCTCTCTCTCTCCTCCTCCTCTTCTCTCTCCTCCTCCTCCTCCTCCTCCTCCTCCTGTGTGTTTAAAGTTGTTTAAACAGAGGCTCTGTGTGCAGGTCGAACTCTCCTCCTCCTCCTCCCTCTCCTCCTCTCTCTCTCCTCCTCCTCTTCTCTCTCCTCCCCCTCCTCCTCCTCTCTCTCTCCTCCTCCTCCTCCCCCTCCTCCTCCTCCTCCTGTGTGTTTAAAGTTGTTTAAACAGAGGCTCTGTGTGCAGGTCGAACTCTCCTCCTCCTCCTCTCTCTCCTCCTCCCTCTCCTCCTCCTCCTCCTCCTCCTCCTCCTCCTCCTCCTCCTCCCTCTCTCCTCCTCCTCCTCCCCCTCCTCCTGTGTGTTTAAAGTTGTTTAAACAGAGGCTCTGTGTGCAGGTTGAACTCTCCTCCTCCTCCTCCCTCTCCTCTTCTCTCCTCCTCTCTCTCTCCTCCTCCTCTTCTCTCTCCTCCTCCTCCTCCTCCTCCTCCTCCTCCTCCTCCTCCTCCTGTGTGTTTAAAGTTGTTTAAACAGAGGCTCTGTGTGCAGGTCGGGGCTGGGCCTGTTTCCTCTCAGTGTGAGGGACATGAGCTCATTCACCAACAGCACAATGGAGCAGTCACAGAAAGAACAACACCATCCATCATGAGGAGGAGAGGGGGAGGAGGAGGGGGGAGGAGGAGGAGGAGGAGGGGGAGGAGGAGGAGGAGGGGGGGAGGAGGAGGAGCAGAGAGCTAGAGGAGGAGGAGGAGAGGAGGAGGAGGGAGGGGGGGAGGAAAGGAGGGGGAGAGGAGGGGATGAGGAGGAGCAGAGAGCTAGAGGAGGAGAGGAGGGGGGGGGGAGAGGAGGAGGAGGGGGGGTGGGGGAGGAGGGGGAGGAAGAGGAAAGGAGGAGGAGAGGAGAGAGAGGAGGAGGAGGAGGAGAGAGCCAGAGGAGCAGCACACAGCATAGTCCCTGTAGTTTAACCTGAGCCTGAGCCTGAGGTCAGAGGTCAGAGGTCAGGTCCTCAGTAGTTCTCTGTATGTCAGATGTGTTGACCTTTGACCTTTGACCTGGGCCTCTTCACATGAAACACCATCTGTCCCAGATTCAGCCTCTGTCACTTTAAAGAAACAAAAGGCACATCGTCTTCAGCAAGTGGAGCCTGGGAGGGCATCTGACACAGGGCTCAGACGCCCTCGTTCTGCACATGCTCAGTTGCTCAGTTGCTCGTTCTGCACATGCTCAGTTGCTCGTTCTGCACATGCTCAGTTGCTCGTTCTGCACATGCTCAGTTGCTCGTTCTGCACATGCTCAGTTGCTCAGTTGCTCGTTCTGCACATGCTCAGTTGCTCGTTCTGCACATGCTCAGTTGCTCGTTCTGCACATGCTCAGTTGCTCAGTTGCTCGTTCTGCACATGCTCAGTTGCTCGTTCTGCACATGCTCAGTTGCTCGTTCTGCACATGCTCAGTTGCTCATTCTGCACATGCTCAGTTGCTCGTTCTGCACATGCTCAGTTGCTCAGTTGCTCGTTCTGCACATGCTCAGTTGCTCGTTCTGCACATGCTCAGTTGCTCGTTCTGCACATGCTCAGTTGCTCAGTTGCTCGTTCTGCACATGCTCAGTTGCTCGTTCTGCACATGCTCAGTTGCTCGTTCTGCACATGCTCAGTTGCTCGTTCTGCACATGCTCAGTTGCTCGTTCTGCACATGCTCAGTTGCTCAGTTGCTCGTTCTGCACATGCTCAGTCGCTCGTTCTGCACATGCTCAGTCGCTCGTTCTGCACATGCTCAGTTGCTCAGTTGCTCGTTCTGCACATGCTCAGTTGCTCGTTCTGCACATGCTCAGTTGCTCAGTTGCTTGAAACATTTCGTTTGGACTGGAGCCACAGAGCTGCTTTCAATTATCTGCCATCATCTGTCTCTATACCTCTCCTTTTCTCTTTCTCTCCTTTTATCTTTCTCTCCTTTTCTCTGGTTCTTTCTCTTTCCCTCTCTTTCTCTCTCTCCCTCCTTCTTTCCCTCTCTCTCTCCTTGTCTTTTTCTTTTTCCTGCTCTGTTTCTCTCTCCTCTCTTCCTTTTCTCTCCTTCCTTTTATTTCTTCCCTCTCTCTGTCCTCTTCTCCTCTCTTCCCTGTCTTTCTCTCATCATTCTGTGCTCTCTCTCTCCCTCTCCTCTCCTCCCTCTATCCTTCTCTCTGTCTATCCTCCTGTTATAGACCCCCCCTCTTTCTCTCTCCTCATAATTTTTCTAGATCTCTTTCTCTTTTCCCTCACTCTCTCCTCTCTTTCCCTCTTCCATCCCTCGTTCAGTCCAGAATGCCCTGTTTCTTCCCCTCTCTCTTTCTCCTCTTACTCTTTTTTTCTGGCTTCTCCTCTTTCTCCTCTCTCACCTATGGAGTCCAGTCCTCAGTGTTCTCTCTCTCTCTCTCTCCTCTTCCTTTCTTCCCTCTCTCTCCCATTCTCCCTGTTACACCTCTCTCTCTCTCTTTCTCCTATTGAGTCCTGTTACACACTTTCCCTCCTCTCTCTACCCTTTCTCATCCTCCTCTCCTCTCTCTCTTTTCTTGTCCTCTCTCTCTTCTCCTTCTCCTCTCCTCTCTCTCTTCTCGTCCTCTTCTCCTCTCTTTTCCTCCTCCTCTCCTCTCTCTCTTCTCGTCCTCCTCTCTCTCTCGCTCTCTTTTCCTCCTCCTCTCCTCTCTCTCTCTTCGCGTCCTCTTCTCCTCTCTCTTCTCCTCCTCCTCCTCTCCTCTCTCTCCTCCTCCTCTCCTCTCCTCTCTCTCTTCTCATCCTCTTCTCCTCTCTCTCTCTTTTCCTCCTCCTCTCCTCTCTCTCTTCTAGTCCTCCTCTCTCTCTCCTCTCCCCCTCTCTTTCTCTCTCTGTTGAGTCCTGTTACAGTTGCAAACTTCCCCTGTTCCACACATTGTCTGTTCCTCTCCCTCCTCTTCCCTCTCTCCTCCTCCTCCTCCTCCTCCTCTTCCTTTTCTTTCTCTCTTTCTGTTCCTCTCTTTCCTTTCCCCTTCCTCCTCTTCCTCTTCCTCTTCCCTCTCTCTTTCTCTCTGCCACTCAATCCTGTTACAGTTGCACACTTCCAGTGTTCCTCTCTCTCTCTGCTCCTCTCCTCCTCCTCCTCTTCTTTTTCTCCCTCTCTCTTCCCCCCCCTTCCTCCTCCTCCTCTTCCTTTTCTCGCTCTCTCTTTCCTTTCCCCCTCCTCCTCTTCCCTCTCTCGTTCTCTCTACTGTTGAGTCCTGTTACAGTTACACACTTCCCCTGTTCCTCTCTCTCTGTCTGTTCCTCTCCCTCCTCCTCTTCCCTCCCCCCCCTCCTCCTCCTCCTCCTCCTCCTCCTCCTCCCCTCTCTCTCTCTCTTTCTCTCTTCTTTTAAACCCCCTGCTCATGAGTTTTGTCCAGGAGAGTGAACGATGCAGCGCCGCGTCTTGCTAACTCTGTTCCTCTGTGCGCTCTCCTCTTTCCAACAAGGAGATGGACAGAGCGCGACGGAGAGACGAGGAAACGGAGAGAGAGACGAGAGAGGAGGAGGAGCGGGGGAGAAGAAGGAGAGGATCCAGGTGACGTTCACTCCGAGCGTGTGTAAAGTGCGGTGCGCTCAGGGCCGCTGCGTGAACGTGTGCGACAGAGGAGACGTCACCACCGTCTACAGCAGCGACGGGACGGGACAGGACAGCGCCCCCTTCAGAGTGTGTGAGTACTGCACCGTCACAGAGCGCCCCCTTCAGAGTGTGTGAGTACTGCACCGTCACAGAGCGCCCCCTTCAGAGTGTGTGAGTACTGCACCGTCACACACAGAGCGCCCCCTTCAGAGTGTGTGAGTACTGCACCGTCACAGAGCGCCCCCTTCAGAGTGTGTGAGTACCTCCTCCTCAAAAACAGACCTGGAGTTGTGTTTTGTTTCACATGTTTGAGTCACTTTATTATTCGTCTGTTACATCTACAAAGCTCAAAACACTCTGTTCCACCTTGTGATGTCATCAAGTGGGGGTTTTCAAGTGAACCACTACATTTTACATTTTGTTTAGTAAAGATGAACAATTCCAGGTCTGAAATTATCCAAATGATTCTAGTGAAGGTGGAGTTTAAAAACACAGTGGAGCACTTCCTGTATCACCACATGATGACATCACAAGGTGGAACAGAGTTTGTTAAACATGTGAGAATGAAACAAACACAACTCCAGGTCTGTGTGTGGAGACGGTGGAGCACATCAGAGAGTAGAGTCACACGGGCCCTTTAAAGCTGCACCGTGGAACATTTCTGGTCTCCATGGAGACGAGCACCAGGCCAAGCTACAGGTCAGATCTGTGGAGAGGCGGGCCCGCTCAGTGTTTTTAAAGGAATCTTTTAGTAATAACAGATGAACTGATTACATCACTATGGAGACAAACAGGCCTGATCCTCCACCAGAAATGTCACATAGTGTAGCTTTTATGTCCTGTTCATTCACACTGGGAGATGGTCAAATGTGTCAGCCACAGCTGCCCCGGGGCAGACTGACAGTGTGAATGTCCCAATCACTCACACAAGAGGCTCAGTGTCCTGCTCCAGGACACACACCGCCGTAGTAAACCAGACTCAGTCTGGAGTTTGCGTGTTCTCTCTGTGTCTGTGTGGAGTTTGCGTGTTCTCTCTGTCTGTGTGGAGTTTGCGTGTTCTCTCTGTCTGTGTGGAGTTTGTGTGTTCTCTCTGTGTCTGTGTGGAGTTTGTGTGTTCTCTCTGTGTCTGTTTGCGTGTTCTCTCTGTGTCTGTGTGGAGTTTGCGTGTTCTCTCTGTGTCTGTGTGGAGTTTGTGTGTTCTCTCTGTGTCTGTTTGTGTGTTCTCTCTGTGTCTGTGTGGAGTTTGCGTGTTCTCTCTGTGCCTGTTTGTGTGTTCTCTCTGTGTCTGTGTGGAGTTTGTGTGTTCTCTCTGTGTCTGTGTGGAGTTTGCGTGTGCTCTCTGTCTGTGTGGAGTTTGTGTGTTCTCTCTGTGTCTGTTTGCGTGTTCTCTCTGTGTCTGTTTGCGTGTTCTCTCTGTGTCTGTTTGCGTGTTCTCTCTGTGTCTGTTTGCGTGTTCTCTCTGTGTCTGTGTGGAGTTTGTGTGTTCTCTCTGTGTCTGTGTGGAGTTTGTGTGTTCTTTCTGTGTCTGTTTGCGTGTTCTGTCTGTGTCTGTGTGGAGTTTGTGTGTTCTCTCTGTGTCTGTGTGGAGTTTGTGTGTTCTCTCTGTGTCTGTGTGGAGTTTGTGTGTTCTCTCTGTGTCTGTGTGGAGTTTGTGTGTTCTCTCTGTGTCTGTGTGGAGTTTGTGTGTTCTCTCTGTGCCTCAGGTCTGGTCCAGTTTTAGGATCTGTTTTTAATCCAGTTTGAAGGATCGATTTATCAGATAAGATCATATCATTTTGCAACAACTCCTCTCTCTCACTCCCCCCCCCCTCTCTCTCTTTTTCCCTCTTTTCTTTTTCTCCTCCCTCTCCTCTCCCTCGCTCCAAAATAAATTAATCATTCATTCTCTCTCCCTCCTCCTACATCTCTCTCTTCTTTCTCTCTTCCTCCATTGACTCTTCTTTCTCTTTCTCCACCTCTCCTCTCTCTCCATTTTCTCTCTCTCTCATCCTTTCTTTCTGCCCACTCCTTGCGCTCTCTCTTTTTTACTCTCACCTCCTCTCTCCCGCTCTCCTCCTCTCCTTTATCTCTCTCCTCCTCTCTCTCTCCTCCTCCTCTCCTCCTCCTCTCTCTCTGTTTACATGTAGGTCTTGATCTCCTCCTCTCCTCCTCTCCTCCTCTCTCTCTGTTTACATGTAGGTCTTGATCTCCTCCTCTCCTCTCCTCCTCCTCCTCTCTCTGTGTTTACATGTAGGTCTTGATCTCCTCCTCCTCTCTCCTCCTCCTCCTCCTCCTCTCTCTCTGTTTACATGTAGGTCTTGATCTCCTCCTCTCCTCCTCCTCTCTCTCTGTTTACATGTAGGTCTTGATCTCCTCCTCTCCTACTCTCCTCCTCCTCTCTCTCTGTTTACATGTAGGTCTTGATCTCCTCCTCTCCTCCTCCTCCTCTCTTTCTGTTTACATGTAGGTCTTGATCTCCTCCTCCTCTCCTCCTCCTCTCTCTCTCTGTTTACATGTAGGTCTTGATCTCCTCCTCTCCTCCTCCTCTCCTCCTCCTCTCTCTGTTTACATGTAGGTCTTGATCTCCTCCTCTCCTCCTCCTCTCTCTCTGTTTACATGTAGGTCTTGATCTCCTCCTCCTCTCCTCCTCTCTCTCTCTGTTTACATGTAGGTCTTGATCTCCTCCTCTCCTCCTCTCCTCCTCTCTCTCTGTTTACATGTAGGTCTTGATCTCCTCCTCTCCTCCTCCTCTCTCTGTTTACATGTAGGTCTTGATCTCCTCCTCTCCTCCTCCTCTCTCTCTGTTTACATGTAGGTCTTGATCTCCTCCTCTCTCCTCCTCCTCTCTCTCTGTTTACATGTAGGTCTTGATCTCCTCCTCTCCTCCTCTCCTCCTCCTCTCTCTGTGTTTACATGTAGGTCTTGATCTCCTCCTCTCTCCTCCTCCTCCTCTCTCTGTTTACATGTAGGTCTTGATCTCCTCCTCCTCTCCTCCTCCTCTCTCTGTGTTTACATGTAGGTCTTGATCTCCTCCTCTCTCCTCCTCCTCCTCTCTCTGTTTACATGTAGGTCTTGATCTCCTCCTCTCCTCCTCCTCTCTCTGTTTACATGTAGGTCTTGATCTAGTCCATCTGTTTGAGGCACATCTGGGTCAGAGCTGTTTCGTTTTACAGACTGTACATTCCTCTTGTTACTGTCCTGAGTCTCACTGAACCTTACACTTTCACGTTTAAAGGGGAGGGGTTTCATGTTTAAAGGGGAGGGGGTTTCATGTTTAAAGGGGAGGTATATTACAAGGGGAGGGGTTTCATGTTTAAAGGGGAGGGGTTTCATGTTTAAAGGGGAGGTATATTACAAGGGGAGGGGTTTCATGTTTAAAGGGGAGGGGGTTTCGTGTTTAAAGGGGAGGGGTTTTAATGTTTAAAGGGGAGGGGGTTTCATGTTTAAAGGGGAGGTATATTACAAGGGGAGGGGGTTTCGTGTTTAAAGGGGAGGGGTTTTAATGTTTAAAGGGGAGGGGGTTTCATGTTTAAAGGGGAGGGGGTTTCATGTTTAAAGGGGAGGGGGTTTCATGTTTAAAGGGGAGGGGGTTTCGTGTTTAAAGGGGAGGGGGTTTCATGTTTAAAGGGGAGGGGGTTTCATGTTTAAAGGGGAGGTATATTACAAGGGGAGGGGTTTCATGTTTAAAGGGGAGGGGGTTTCGCGTTTAAAGGGGAGGGGTTTTAATGTTTAAAGGGGAGGGGGTTTCATGTTTAAAGGGGAGGGGTTTTAATGTTTAAAGGGGAGGGGGTTTCATGTTTAAAGGGGAGGGGGTTTCATGTTTAAAGGGGAGGGGGTTTCATGTTTAAAGGGGAGGGGGTTTCATGTTTAAAGGGGAGGGGGTTTCGTGTTTAAAGGGGAGGGGGTTTCGTGTTTAAAGGGGAGGGGGTTTCATGTTTAAAGGGGAGGGGGTTTCGTGTTTAAAGGGGAGGGGGTTTCATGTTTAAAGGGGAGGGGGTTTCATGTTTAAAGGGGAGGGGGTTTCATGTTTAAAGGGGAGGTATCACTTCTGTCTCTCTCATGTTCTAACGCTGTTCCTCTTCACAAACACGTCTGCAGAGGTTTCATCCATGTTTGAGTAATCTAGTGATCTCTCCTGGGCCCTATTTGAACCTTAGCAGTACGAGTCTGTACGAGGCTCCGCCCACAAGCCTACATCACCCACGCTCCGCACGACAACTCTCCATAAATACACAAAAACATGACACAAACTGTGCACTATGACGTGACAAACCTGGTGTGATGTGCAGTAGTGTCATCAGTGCGACGCAGCTGATTGTGTTGTGATAGTGCTCTGAAGGGGGAGGGGCTTAGCACAGAGAGCAAAGAGAGTGGGGACTAAAACATATTAATACATGTTTCAGTGCATTAGAACAGGGTTAAAGCCCCACTGCGGGACATTTCAGCACACTGGGAGTCATTTGAGTTGTGATCTGGGTGAGTGTGTTGGGTGAGTGTGTTGGGTGAGTGTGTTGGGTGAGTGTGTTGGGTGAGTGTGTTGGGTGAGTGCTCTGGGTGAGTGTGTTGGGTGAGTGTGTTGGGTGAGTGCTCTGGGTGAGTGTGTTGGGTGAGTGCGTTGGGTGAGTGCTCTGGGTGAGTGTGTTGGGTGAGTGCGTTGGGTGAGTGCTCTGGGTGAGTGCGTTGGGTGAGTGCGTTGGGTGAGTGCGTTGGGTGAGTGCTCTGGGTGAGTGCGTTGGGTGAGTGCGTTGGGTGAGTGCGTTGGGTGAGTGCGTTGGGTGAGTGCGTTGGGTGAGTGCGTTGGGTGAGTGTGTTGGGTGAGTGCGTTGGGTGAGTGCGTTGGGTGAGTGCGTTGGGTGAGTGCGTTGGGTGAGTGTGTTGGGTGAGTGCCAGGGCAGTGCCAGTCTCACGTTCAGCCTGAGGAGGGCGCCGGATCTGTGCAACCGTGGGAACAATGGGCACTTCCTGTCAGACAGGAAGTAGGAAATGTTTGCGTGAGATTGTGATCTGACACTTTCACTGAAAACTACAAACCCCAGTGACCCTGAGCCGGAGGGCACAGGAGGCTAATGCTAACGCTAATGCTGCAGAGGTGAAAGGTCAAACAGATCCCCCTCTCACCTGCAGCACACCCCACCCCTTGTGCCCTCTCTCTTTCTCTTTTTTTACTCTCTTCTCCTCTCATCCTCACCCTCTCGTCTTCTCCATCTTGTCCTCTCTCCTGTATTTCTCTTTCTCTCTTCCTCTCTCCTCCTCTCCCTCTTGTCCTCTGTCTCTCTCCTCCTCTCTGCTCCTCACATCCTCTGTTTCCCTCTCCTCCTCTATCGTCCTCTCCCTCTTTTCCTCTCTCCTCTATTTCTCCTCCTCTCATCCTCTCCCTCGTCCTCGCTCTTTTATCTCTCCTCCTCTTGTCCTCATCCTTCTCGTCCGTGATGTCTTCAGTGTGGACATAGCGGACTCAGGACTGTCCACCCTCCTGTCCTCTCTGTCCTCTCTGTCCTATCTGTCCCCTCTGTCCCCTCTGTCCTCTCTGTCCCCTCTGTCCTCTCTGTCCCCTCTGTCCCTTCTGTCCCATCTGTCCTCTCTGTCCCCTCTGTCCCCTCTGTCCTCTCTGTGCTCTCTGTCCTCTCTGTCCCCTCTGTCCCCTCTGTCCTCTCTGTCCCCTCTGTCCTCTCTGTGCTCTCTGTCCCCTCTGTCCTCTCTGTCCTCTCTGTCCTCTCTGTCCCCTCTGTCCTCTCTGTCCTCTCTGTCCCTTCTGTCCTCTCTGTCCCCTCTGTCCTCTCTGTCCCCTCTGTCCTCTCTGTCCCCTCTGTCCTCTCTGTCCCTTCTGTCCTCACTGTCCTCTCTGTCCCCTCTGTCCTCTCTGTCCCCTCTGTCCTCTCTGTCCCCTCTGTCCTCTCTGTCCCTTCTGTCCTCACTGTCCTCTCTGTCCCCTCTGTCCTCTCTGTGCTCTCTGTCCCCTCTGTCCTCTCTGTCCTCTCTGTCCCCTCTGTCCTCTCTGTCCTCTCTGTCCCTTCTGTCCTCTCTGTCCCCTCTGTCCTCTCTGTCCCCTCTGTCCTCTCTGTCCCCTCTGTCCTCTCTGTCCCTTCTGTCCTCACTGTCCTCTCTGTCCCCTCTGTCCTCTCTGTCCCCTCTGTCCCCTCTGTCCTCACTGTCCCCTCTGTCCCCTCTGTCCTCTCTGTCCCCTCTGTCCCCTCTGTCCTCTCTGTCCCCTCTGTCCTCACTGTCCCCTCTGTCCCCTCTGTCCTCTCTGTCCCCTCTGTCCCCTCTGTCCTCACTGTCCCCTCTGTCCTCTCTGTCCTGTCTGTCCCCTCTGTCTCTCTCTGTCCCCTCTGTCCTCTCTGTCCTCACTGTCCCCTCTGTCCTCTCTGTCCCCTCTGTCCCCTCTGTCCTCTCTGTCCTCTCTGTCCTCTCTGTCCTCACTGTCCTCTCTGTCCTGTGGGTGGAGCAGATTCACAGTCCTGTTTCTGTCAATTTGCTCCAGGGCAGAAGGGTCTCTGCGTCTCTGCGTCTCTGCGTCTCTGCGTCTCGGTGTCTCTGTGTCTCTGCGTCTCTGCGTCTTTGAATGTTCCACAGTCTGGCATTAAAGACGCAGGAAGACCAGCTCAAGTGCACAGGATCAGTGTGGAATAAATATATCTCCATAGACACAAACACCTGAATGAATCCACGGTAGATTAATGCCACACTGCGGAACATTCTCCTTGGACACGAGCAGGTGCACGGTACAAAAGCGTCAGGGCAGAGCGTCAGACGGAGCAGTGCCTCCAGTTAGAGTGTGTGGTCGTTCTAAAGTTGACCGCTGCTGTTTCGTGTCCAGTCCTGTGTCCGCTGCTGTGTAAGAACGGAGGGCTGTGTCTGCAGAAGGACCGCTGTCTGTGTCCTCCCAACTTCACCGGAAAGTTCTGCCAGATCCCAGTGTCCCCGACGTCCTCCAACGCGTCCTCCGCCAGCCACGCCCACCACGCCCTCTCCTCCGATCACAGCCCGCCGCCGTCTCCGCTCTCCGCCAATCAGGAGCTCACGCACTCCGAGTTTGTCCTGCCCCTCGGACCCAACCAGGAAACTCAGAGCGCCGGGGGTGAGTCAGATGCCCTCCCTGTGAGTCAGATGCCCTCCCTGTGCGTCTCTCTGTGTCAGATGCCCTCCCTGTGTGTCTCTCTGTGTCAGATGCCCTCCCTGTGCGTCTCTCTGTGTCAGATGCCCTCCCTGTGTGTCTCTCTGTGTCAGATGCCCTCCCTGTGCGTCTCTCTGTGTCAGATGCCCTCCCTGTGTCTCTCTCTGTGTCAGATGCCCTCCCTGTGCGTCTCTCTGTGTCAGATGCCCTCCCTGTGTGTCTCTCTGTGTCAGATGCCCTCCCTGTGTCTCTCTCTGTGTCAGATGCCCTCCCTGTGTGTCTCTCTGTGTCAGATGCCCTCCCTGTGTGTCTCTCTGTGTCAGATGCCCTCCCTGTGTCTCTCTCTGTGTCAGATGCCCTCCCTGTGTGTCAGATGCCCTCCCTGTGCGTCTCTCTGTGTCAGATGCCCTCCCTGTGTGTCTCTCTGTGTCAGATGCCCTCCCTGTGCGTCTCTCTGTGTCAGATGCCCTCCCTGTGTCTCTCTCTGTGTCAGATGCCCTCCCTGTGCGTCTCTCTGTGTCAGATGCCCTCCCTGTGTGTCTCTCTGTGTCAGATGCCCTCCCTGTGTCTCTCTGTGTCAGATGCCCTCCCTGTGCGTCTCTCTGTGTCAGATGCCCTCCCTCTGTGTCAGATGCCCTCCCTGTGTGTCAGATGCCCTCCCTGTGTGTCTCTCTGTGTCAGATGCCCTCCCTGTGTGTCTCTCTGTGTCAGATGCCCTCCCTGTGCGTCTCTCTGTGTCAGATGCCCTCCCTGTGCGTCTCTCTGTGTCAGATGCCCTCCCTGTGCGTCTCTCTGTGTCAGATGCCCTCCCTGTGTCTCTCTCTGTGTCAGATGCCCTCCCTGTGCGTCTCTCTGTGTCAGATGCCCTCCCTGTGTCTCTCTCTGTGTCAGATGCCCTCCCTGTGCGTCTCTCTGTGTCAGATGCCCTCCCTGTGTGTCTCTCTGTGTCAGATGCCCTCCCTGTGTCTCTCTCTGTGTCAGATGCCCTCCCTGTGTGTCTCTCTGTGTCAGATGCCCTCCCTGTGTGTCTCTCTGTGTCAGATGCCCTCCCTGTGTCTCTCTCTGTGTCAGATGCCCTCCCTGTGTGTCAGATGCCCTCCCTGTGCGTCTCTCTGTGTCAGATGCCCTCCCTGTGTGTCTCTCTGTGTCAGATGCCCTCCCTGTGCGTCTCTCTGTGTCAGATGCCCTCCCTGTGTCTCTCTCTGTGTCAGATGCCCTCCCTGTGCGTCTCTCTGTGTCAGATGCCCTCCCTGTGTGTCTCTCTGTGTCAGATGCCCTCCCTGTGTCTCTCTGTGTCAGATGCCCTCCCTGTGCGTCTCTCTGTGTCAGATGCCCTCCCTCTGTGTCAGATGCCCTCCCTGTGTGTCAGATGCCCTCCCTGTGTGTCTCTCTGTGTCAGATGCCCTCCCTGTGTGTCTCTCTGTGTCAGATGCCCTCCCTGTGCGTCTCTCTGTGTCAGATGCCCTCCCTGTGCGTCTCTCTGTGTCAGATGCCCTCCCTGTGCGTCTCTCTGTGTCAGATGCCCTCCCTGTGTCTCTCTCTGTGTCAGATGCCCTCCCTGTGCGTCTCTCTGTGTCAGATGCCCTCCCTGTGTCTCTCTCTGTGTCAGATGCCCTCCCTGTGCGTCTCTCTGTGTCAGATGCCCTCCCTGTGCGTCTCTCTGTGTCAGATGCCCTCCCACACTAACTCTTCCTCTGTGCAGCTCCCAGTCCTCCCATGGTGAAGGTGCGAGTGCAGCACCCCCCAGAGGCCAGTGTCAAAGTGCATCAGGTCCTGAAGGTGAAACGTTTTGTTTTGTTTCATCATTTGACCCAAACCGAGCTGGAGGTCAGAGGTCAGATCTCTCAGGCGGAGTAACTGTCTGCACGCCGGGGCTTCGAATGCCACACTATTCCCCACAGGGGGCGCTGTTTAGGGATCACACCGTTATCAGTGGTGTTACAGAGATAAACAGACAGAAGCACTGATTTAACTCTGTGACCCTGAATATGAACAAAACACACGTTAGCCACGTTAGCTCGAGCTGTTTAAAGAGCGAGTATTTCCACATCTGACATAAAAATCAAACACTCCGGTCTGTTTACGTGAGCTCCAGCTTCACATAAACGTGTCGATTATTATTATGAGTCCTTAAAGACATAGTCCAGTCCAATCTGAGCTTTATTTATCACACAAATCAACTTTTATCAGTTTAAACTTTTTTCCCCCAGACCCTGAGTCACATGACCTGAGTCACATGACCTGAGTCACATGACCTGAGTCACATGACCTGAGTCACATGACCTGAGTCACATGAGTGTGGCGAGTCCCTGTGTGAATGAGGCTGGAGTGTCCAAACTATGGCCATGATCAGAAACAACACTTTGTACCACAGTGAAATGACCTCTGCATGACCCCTGAATGACCCCTGAATGACCCCTGTGCAGACCTGTCATGACAACACAGTTTGAAGTGTGATATATATCGCTGAAATAAATACACATGAAAAACTGGGGCTGTGTTTGAGGGGCTACGGAGGGAGAGACATTCGGACACTGTCACAGGTGTCACAGGTGCGCTCTGGGGTCACCTCGGGGTCAGCGCTCTGGGGTCACCTCGGGGTCATCGGGGTTTCCTCTATCACAGGTGCGCTCTGGGGTCACCTCGGGGTCGGCGGGGTTTCCGGCCCCAGTGTCCAGGGGCGTCCAGGCTCAGACCGTCACAGGAGGCGGGACTTACACGCACCAATCAGGCTTCAAGTACTGCTTCAGAGAGGTGCAACAGGGCCAGGTGAGCCAGATGCCCTCCCTATGTGTGTCAGGTGCCCTCCCCGTGTGTCAGATGCCCTCCCTGTGTGTCAGATTGTGTCAGATGCCCTCCCCGTGTGTCAGATGCCCTCCCTGTGTGTGTCAGATTGTGTCAGATGCCCTCCCCGTGTGTCAGATGCCCTCCCTGTGTGTGTCAGATTGTGTCAGATGCCCTCCCCGTGTGTCAGATGCCCTCCCTGTGTGTGTCAGATTGTGTCAGATGTCTGCCCTGGTGTAATTTAACCTTCTCTGTGTGTCTGTAGTGCAGTTCTCCTCTCCCCGGGCTCAGGAGCAGAGAAACATGCTGCAGGGGCGTGGGAAAAGCCTGGGGCATCAACGACTGTGAGCTCTGCCCAAACCGCACAGGTAAAACACTGAAACAACAGGGAAACAACACGGAAATAACACTGAAACAACAGGGAAACAACACGGAAATAACACTGAAACAACACCGAAACAACACGGAAACAATACAGGAACAACACTGAAGCAACACTGAAACAACACCGAAACAATACAGGAACAACACCAAAAAACACCGTAACAACACGGAAACAACACTGAAACAACACGGAAACAACACTGAAACAAAACTGAAACAACCCCAAAACAACACAGAAACAACACTGAAACAACAGTAAAACAACACGGAAACAACACAGAAACAACCCCAAAACAACATGGAAACAACACCGAAACAACACGGAAACAACACTGAAACAACAGTAAAACAACACTGAAACAACCCCAAAACAACACGGAAACAATACAGGAACAACACTGAAACAACACCGAAACAACAGTAAAACAACACTGAAACAACACGGAAACAACACTGAAACAATACTAAAACAACACCAAACAATGCAGGAACAATACAGGAAGAACACCGAAACAACAGTAAAACAACACTGAAACAACACTAAAAAGACACTGAAACAACACTAAAACAACATTGAAACAACACTAAAAAGACACTGAAACAACACTAAAACAACATTGAAACAACACTAAAACAACACCGAAACAATACAGGAACAATCCGAAAACAACAGTAAAACAACACTGAAACAACACCGAGACAACACTGAGACAACATTGGTACTGCTGTGTCCTCGGGCAAGACACTTCCCCACTGATTCCTCACTCTGCTCTGTCTCTGCTCTGTCTCTGCTCTCTCTCCTCTCTGTCTCTGCCCTGTCCCTGCTCTGTCCCTGCTCTGTCTCTGCCCTGTCCCTGCTCTGTCTCCTCTCTGTCCTCGTCCTCATAATCCTTTACTTCTGAGGAGCCATAGTTCTGTGATGTAAAGTGAACTGGAGCCAGAGCTGGAGCTGAAGTCCGTGAGCACTTCCTGTTTGTAGATATGTCCATTTAAACTCCATCTATGGGGTGTGTGAAAGTGTGTTCTGGATGTCTGAAGAAAACAGCCTGTATCCACGGGGACAAGCCCCGCCCTCCATCTGGGAGTATGACATCACCGCTGTGCAGTTACACATGTGCTGTTCATTTTATTTATCGCTCTGCTGCTCGTGGCTCTGCTGTTTTCTTGTTGCTTCTGCTTCTGTTGTTTACCTCAGGCGTGTGAGACGTGCCGAGCGTCTCCCACAGCTCTGTGTGTGTGTGTGTCACTCTGTGGGGTTAAACTCTGCACACACTCACATACACACTCACGGGGACGTGTCTCTCATGGGACAGAAGCCAGGCCCATGACGTACCTCCTCCTATGAGCTCAACAGTGACTGTACTGAGCTCACACAGGGTAAAGTCAGGGTTTAGGTTTGGGCTGAACTGAACAGATATCAGTATCAGTATCGATATCAGTTTGATACCAGGTGCCTGTACTTGTACAGCCCTCTGCACACTGTCCTCTGCACACGGTCCTCTGCACACGGCCCTCTGCACACTGCCCTCTGCACACTGCCCTCTGCACACGGCCCTCTGCACACTGTCCTCTGCACACGGTCCTCTGCACACGGCCCTCTGCACACTGCCCTCTGCACACTGCCCTCTGCACACGGCCCTCTGCACACGGCCCTCTGCACACTGTCCTCTGCACACGGCCCTCTGCACACGGCCCTCTGCACACTGCCCTCTGCACACGGCCCTCTGCACACGGCCCTCTGCACACTGTCCTCTGCACACTGTCCTCTGCACACTGTCCTCTGCACACGGCCCTCTGCACACTGTCCTCTACACACGGCCCTCTGCACACTGTCCTCTGCACACTGTCCTCTGCACACTGTCCTCTGCACACTGTCCTCTGCACATGGCCCTCTGCACACTGTCTTCTGCACACTATCCTCTGCACACGGCCCTCTCCACACTGTCCTCTGCACACGGCCCTCTGCACACTGTCCTCTACACACGGCCCTCTGCACACTGTCCTCTGCACACTGTCCTCTGCACACTGTCCTCTGCACACTGTCCTCTGCACATGGCCCTCTGCACACTGTCTTCTGCACACTATCCTCTGCACACGGCCCTCTCCACACTGTCCTCTGCACACGGCCCTCTGCACACTGTCCTCTGCACACGGCCCTCTGCACACTGTCCTCTGCACACTGTCCTCTGCACACTGTCCTCTACACACTGTCCTCTACACACTGTCCTCGACACGGCCCTCTCCACACTGTCCTCCACACACTGTCCTCTGCACACTGTCCTCCACACACTGTCCTCCACACACTGTCCTCTACACACTGTCCTCTACACACTGTCCTCTACACACTGTCCTCTGTCTGTGAAACGTCTTCACTTCTACATCGTTTTGTCCAGTGACAGATTTAAACTTCGTCTTTTGTTGTGTGTGTTTGTGTGTATGTCTGTGTTTGTGTAGGGGTGTGTGTGTGTCTGCATGTGTGTGTTTGTGTACATGTGTGTGTTTGTCTGCATGTGTGTTTGTGTACGTGTGTGTGTTTGTGTGTTTATGTGTGTGTTTGTGTAGGTGTGTGTGTGTTTGTGTGCATGTCTGTGTTTGTGGGGGTTTGTGTGTTTGTGTGTATGTGTGTGTTTGTGTACGTGTGTGTGTTTGTGTACGTGTGTATGTTTGTGTGTATGTCTGTGTTTGTGTACGTGTGTATGTTTGTGTGTATGTCTGTGTTTGTGTACGTGTGTGTGTTTGTGTGCATGTGTGTTTGTGTTTGTGTGTATGTGTGTCTGCATGTGTGTGTACGTGTGTGTGTTTGTGTAGGTGTGTGTGTTTGTGTGTATGTGTGTGTGTTTGTGTGCATGTGTGTTTGTGTTTGTGTGTATGCGTCTGCATGTGTGTGTCTTGACAGCTGTTTGTGTGTGTGTTTGTGTACGTGTGTGTTTGTGTGTATGTTTGTGTGTATGTGTATGTTTGTGTAGGTGTGTGTGTGCGTCTGCATGTGTGTGTCTTGACAGCTGTTTGTGTTTGTGTTTGTGGAGGAGCAGTGTCTCTACTCCGAGCTCAGCCCAAAGTGACTCTGTTGTTGTTTCAGACAAAGGCGACAGCAGCTGTCCACTGGGATATGAGAGCGTCAACGGGACCAAGTGTGAAGGTGAGCGCCACCTACAGGCCATGAGCTGTCACTGCAGGACAGTTATAATAAAGATACAAGATAAACATGTTCAAATACAACTTTTACAACGACAAAAACACTGGGGAAGATGTCCCATTTATTTATGTTTTGGTTCTAGACGATTGTCCAATCAGAAAGCAGAATGAGCGTCACATGACTCTCTCATGACTCAGTGCTAGTGCAGCCTGTGCAGCTCAGTGAGTGAATCTGGAGGATCTGAACATGAGGCCTGTCCATAAACAGAGACAGAGACAGAGACAGAGACACTCTGTATGTGTCTCTGCAGGACAAGGACACAGGCTCAGGTGTTAGGGTTAGACTGTAGTACCTTTATAAACCAGCAGGAGGCAGGATACTGTTCCTTTAAATGTAAACTGTGGCGATGTTTGTGTGTGGACTGAACCTCTCCTCCTGTGTGACGCTGCCCCCTGGTGCCCGTGTGTGCGTGTGTGTGTGTGCGTGTGTGTGCGACTGTACACGTGTGTTAAAGACATAAACGAGTGTGAGGAGCGGGGCCGCTGTGAGCACGGTCTGTGCGTGAACACTAGGGGGAGCTACAGCTGTGTGTGCAGTGAGGGCTTCATCCTGGACGCCACCCACGGCCTCTGTATCTGTGAGTAACTGTTTGGAGACGATAATGTGTGTGTGTGTGTGTGTGTGTGTGTGCACGTTCTGTCTGAAGCATGTGAAAGGACCTGCATTATTCTGCCTGGCAACAAACGCACCAATCAGAACGCAGCGCTGATGTTTGTGCTCCGTGTGTCGCTCTGGTCCCGTCATGATCGTCCGGTGTCTGAAGTGTCTGAGTTCAGTTCTGTTGAACAGAGAGCGGGGCGGCACTGATACGATACTGGTATCGAATATTGGCACCGATACTGATAAATGATCTGTATCGGGTTTGGGTCCATGTTTATCAGACGATTTACAGGCGGAGTTTGTCCCAGTGTTTCATGTTTAAAGTCGTATGAAGCTGTTCAGTCCAGACAGACACTGGTATCGCTTAAGATCAAAGTATCGATTAGTCAAAGTATCGATATCAGGCCTGAAAAAGCTGAATTGGTGCCTCCCCGTCTCTGAGTTTGTCCCGTTTCTGTCCCGTGTCTGTGTTCACACATCAGGTCTGCTCTGGAGGAAGGTTGTGGGTCAGATTCCTGAAACGGGTCACACGTGGAGTTTGCATGTTCTCCCTGCGTCCTGGGTTCACATGTTTTTTTAATAAGTCAAAACCTCCAGCGAAGGTAGTCCTGAAGTCACTTTAGGACGGGTCAAATGCAGGTTTAACCCAGAGACACTGGAGGACGGGTCAAATGCAGGTTTAACCCAGAGACACTGAAGGACGGGTCAAATGCAGTGGACACATTGGGTCCTGTTTATTTTTCAGGTTTTGAGGTTTCTTCTTCTTTGTTGTTTGTGATTGATCCTGAAGCAGTTCTGTTCAGTCCTGTTCTTCGGTCGGTGCCACAGCTGCCCCGGGGCAGACGGACGCAGAGGCGGCTGCCGTGTGTCGTCTCTCTCTGGGTCAAAGGTCGATCCTTCTTCACGGTCAGACTGAAGACAGGGGGCGCTAACTGTTTGTCCAGTGTTTGTGTCGTGGCTGATCTGTTTGTCTAATGCATGAGCCAGTGTCCAATACATCCTCTACCTCTCTCTCTCACAAACTCTCTCTCTCCTCTCCCTCTCTCTCCTCTCTCTCTCCCTCCCTCTATGACTGTCTCCTCTCTCTCTCCTCTCCCTCTCTGACTCTCTCCTCTCCCTCCCTCTCTGACTCACTCCTCTCTTCTCTCCCTCTCTGACTCTCTCCTCTCTCTCCTCTCCCTCTATGACTCTCTTCTCTCCTCTCCCTCTCTGACTCTCTCCTCTCTCTCCTCTCCCTCTCTGACTCTCTCCTCTCTCTCCCTCTCTGACTCTCTCCTCTCCCTCCCTCTCTGACTCACTCCTCTCTTCTCTCCCTCTCTGACTCTCTCCTCTCTCTCCTCTCCCTCTCTGACTCTCTCCTCTCCCTCTCTGACTCTCTTCTCTCCTCTCCCTCTCTGACTCTCTCCTCTCTCTCCTCTCCCTCTCTGACTCTCTCCTCTCTCTCCCTCTCTGACTCTCTCCTCTCCCTCCCTCTCTGACTCTCTCCTCTCTCTCCTCTCCCTCTCTGACTCTCTCCTCTCCCTCTCTGACTCTCTCCTCTCTCTCCTCTCCCTCTCTGACTCTCTCCTCTCTCTCCCTCTCTGACTCTCTCCTCTCCCTCCCTCTCTGACTCACTCCTCTCTTCTCTCCCTCTCTGACTCTCTCCTCTCTCTCCTCTCCCTCTCTGACTCTCTCCTCTCCCTCTCTGACTCTCTTCTCTCCTCTCCCTCTCTGACTCTCTCCTCTCTCCTCTCCCTCTCTGACTCTCTCCTCTCTCTCCTCTCCCTCTATGACTCTCTCCTCTCTCTCCCTCTCTGACTCTCTCCTCTCCCTCCCTCTCTGACTCACTCCTCTCTTCTCTCCCTCTCTGACTTTCTCCTCTCTCTCCTCTCCCTCTCTGACTCTCTTCTCTCCTCTCCCTCTCTGACTCACTCCTCTCTTCTCTCCCTCTCTGACTCTCTCCTCTCTCTCCTCTCCCTCTCTGACTCTCTCCTCTCCCTCTCTGACTCTCTCCTCTCTTCTCTCTCTCCCTCTCTGACTCTCTCCTCTCTCTCAGCCCACAGAGTGATTTCGGAGGAGAAGGGGCAGTGTTTCCGGGTGGTGTCTCCTCTCTCTTCTCCTTCTTCTTGCTCTCTGCCGATCCTTCGCTCCATCACCAAACAGATCTGCTGCTGCAGTCGGGTGGGGAAGGCCTGGGGGGAGGAGTGTGAGCGCTGCCCGCCCTTCGGATCAGGTCAGACACACTTTTACTTTCTTAAACCCGTCCTGTTCAAACTGTTCAGATGTTTCTCCAGGTTCTGGTCGTTTCTTCTCGTTTTTCCTCTGAAGTTTTATTTGGACTGATTCATGTTTGAGTTTAATCTTTAATTGACTATTTACAAGACGCCATTTTGTTGATCTGCCTCCATTTCACCTCCACCTGTACACGCCCACTGTGACACGCCCACTGTGACACGCCCACTGTGACACGCCCACTGTGACACGGCCACTTTGACACGGCCACTGTGACACGGCCACTTTGACACGGCCACTGTGACACGCCCACTTTCTAGTCTGATTTGACGGTCTTAGGGAGAGAGACTGGAGGTGACGCTGACACTTTCTCTCTGTTTCTGTGACTTGAGTCTTGTCTGAGTTTATCTGGAGAAAGTTGTTTTTCCTCCACACACTGATCTGTTGAATCCACTGGTCCAGATTCACCTGCTGCAGTGAGACATAGATCTGACTCGTCTGCAGAGTTGTGTGTGACACATTATTGTTGTGTATTAACTGGACTAACAGCAGCATGTAGAGTCTGAACAACAGGGGTCCTAGGATTGACCCCTGGGGCACCCCACAGGTCCAATTTGAACAAAGTACTCCCTGTTTTTTAGAGAGGACTTGAACCAGTTTAGTGCCGTACCACAGATGCCCTCCCAGTCCTCTATTAAGTGTTTGTACTTTAACCATTTTGACCTTAAACGTTTTCTTTACAGAGCGACATCCATCATGTTATAATGTTGTTCCCTCATCAAAAACACAAAAAGGTTTTATTCGTCATCCATGTTTGAGTAATCTAGAGATCTCTCGCTGATTGTGTTGTGATAGTGCTCTGAAGGTGGAGTGACTTAACACAGAGAGCAAATGGAGGGAGAACCTATAAAACATGTGAATAAGTGTTTTGTGTGAATATATCATTTTCAAAACAAAAGCTGCACACGTGTTTTGTGTTAGAGTTGAAGCCCCGCAGGAGTAAAATGCCTCCTCTTCTACATAATCTGATTTCTTGTGTCCCCAGCTGCGTTTAAGGAGATCTGTCCTGCGGGTCCTGGATACCATTACTCCGCCTCAGCGCTGCAGTTCAACCAGAGAGCCATAGAGCAGCTGGGCCACCGGGGGGCGCCACTGCTGCCATCCAACGCCACACACAGAGACGCTGCAGGTCACGCAAGCCAAATAAAATGATATCGCACGTTTGTATTGCACAAGTCAGATGGGCCTTGTTTACGCCGCACGAGGAAGATTAATCCCAGAGTGTCGGGTCGGGAGGGACGGGGGCTGGGACGGGCTGGGACGGGCTGGGACGGGCTGGGATCGCTCGCTCTGACTCATGACGTTTAGGGACAAGGGCAGCTGACATTGTAACAGAAACTATCCCATAAAATAAAACATACGCCATCCAAAAACGTAACATTTCTGACCTGTTTATAGCAACAGAAGCTAACACGTTACCGCGACAACCGGGGCTACGCGATCGCCTCCGTCCCGCCGACCTAAGAGTGTCCCTAACGTGCAGGAGAAATAACTCAAGTCGCGTTTTCGCCGTCAGCGCTGGACCCAAAACGCTCGATTGCGGCGTTTCGTCCGTTCACGTCTGACCTGCGCATCCGTTGTAGGGAGTATTATACCCTCTAAAGAGCGTAGTAATGGCGTCACGCTAGCATGCTAACAGCCCGCCGGTCTTGCTCCTTGGTTCGAGTAGAAAAACGGTTTAAAATCACACTGCCAAAAAAAAAAAAAAAACATCGCCAAAAAAGATCACGTACTCTAATATTTCGGCTACACTTTTTCCTTGAAGACATTGGTTCCTCACAGTCTTTTCAGGTTTTAATAATACGCCGGACAGTCCTTAACCCAATTTTAGTCGTTTCTTCGATCTCCTTGGATAGCAAAAGACGAAGTTGTTGTAGAAGCGAAGACGTTTGGCTGCTCGTCCAAGCCGCGGCTTGGACGAGCAGCCAAACGTCTTCGCTTCTACAACGATTTGTCCGGTTGACGGATTCAAACTTCGTCTTTCGCTCTGGATCAGACCTGGACGACTCCTTAGATGTTTTCTCTGCGCGATGCCGATGATTTGACCCTTCGCGAACCGACAAACATCTATTGGTTTGGTTAAATCCAGGTGGCGACTTTTTTTTTTAGGCCAGGACTTGTAGATGCAGACGACAATTTAAACCGTTTTTGCGATATTAAACCGGACAAAAAAAACGGACTTTAATTATCTTTTTCCGAATCGTCAGGACAACAGTTGTGGAATAATCTTGCAGAAAAGTCACACATCTTTTCCTCCGCTCGTGTCTCCAGGCTTCGGTCCTGGTTCTGGTCTGGTCCAAACAAGACCCAGTCCTCCTCAGTCCAACAGTCTCCCGAATCCGTCTGATCCGAGGAAACAGAGTCCACCTGAACCTCCAGAGTCCAGAGTGAGACCAGGATCAGGACCTGCCTCTCCTCAGAGCAGTCAGAGACAAGGCCATGGCTCCTCCTCCTCCTCCTCTGTCTCCTCCTCCTCTGTCTCCTCCTCCTCTGTCTCCTCCTCATCTTTGCCCACGTCTCGGGACAAACCTCAGAATCCAAGACCATCTCCTCCAGGACAAGGTACAGTCTCATGTCACACTGAAGCTAACGCACCTGTGAGTTAAGGTAAAGGAGCTAGAAGACAAAAAAGAAGAAGAAAAGATCGTCTGAAAACTCAAGAAAAAAACACAAAAGTGATTTAAAGCACGTTTTCAGGAGGGTGTGGTCAGTCCGAGCTCATGGTCCTGTTTAGAGTTTGATTTTACACAAAGAGGTGAAAGTGACTGAAAAACTGCTGGCTAAAGCTAATGCTAATGCTAATGCTAGTGCTAATGCTAGCTGTGATGTTATTTGAGAGGGACTTGTCTGACAGCTCAAACCGCCTCACCTGTTGTACTTCAGGTAAGTAAGATAAGTGTTAAAACAAAGCTCAGATTGAAGTCTAACACAGCTTCAGACAGAGCAGTGCCTCCGGTTAGCATCACCCCTCCAGGGAGTATAACGCTGAGTTCTACAGTTTCATTATCTGACCTCAGTCCAGTGGTTGCTTGTCGCTCTTTGATGACGTCACACTTTCTTCAGGAGTCGTCCGCGCGCCTTCCCGACCCGAGCAGGCAAGGCCCCGCCCCCAGAGCCCCGTCACCACGACAACCACGAGGCGCCCGACCACCACGTCCACGCGGCCCCCCAGAGTCCCCAGTGAGTACCGCACTTTGACCAACAAACCTTCGAGCGGACAGGGAGTGACGTCACAACACACTGTCCCGCCCACAGGTGCAGTGGGGGCGTGTCAGGCCAGACCAGGTGTATGTGGGCGGGGCCTGTGCGTGAATCAGCCATTGGGGAGGCACAGCTGTGTGTGTCACTATGGATACGAGCTCAACGCGCTCAACACCAGCTGTCAAGGTCAGAGGGTGTGATGTCATCGTCTCAGGGGGGCGGGGCATAAATGAAACACAGATGTGGACGTGTTTAAATGTCCTCAGACACGGACGAGTGTAGACGGAGCCCCTGTGGTCCTCACGCTCGCTGTGAGAACAACCCCGGCAGCTACAGGTGTGTCTGTCACCATGGATACAAGCTCCGAGGACTCACCTGCACAGGTACGGCACACCTGCATACAGATACACACAATACACACACAATACACACAATACACACAATACACACACATATAAAACACACACAGGTGAGACAGGAACAGAACAATAGGACAGGACAGGTAAGACGGCAGGAGAGGACAGGTAAGACGGCAGGACAGGACAGGTGAGACGGCAGGAGAGGACAGGTGAGACGGCAGGAGAGGACAGGTGAGACGGCAGGAGAGGACAGGTAAGACGGCAGGAGAGGACAGGTAAGATGGCAGGAGAGGACAGGTAAGACGGCAGGACAGGACAGGTAAGACGGCAGGACAGGACAGGTAAGACGGCAGGAGAGGACAGGTGACACGGCAGAAGAGGACAGGTGAGACGGCAGGAGAGGACAGGTGAGACGGCAGGACAGGTAAGACGGCAGGAGAGGACAGGTATGTCGGCAGGAGAGGACAGGTAAGACGGCAGGAGAGGACATTAATTAGTTGAACATAAAGACGTCTCAGTACGAGTCCGTGCGTTTCCTGAAGCTGTGGACGTCTCCGGTAAAAACGTCCAAACTGACGGTGTTTGTGTTTCAGACGTGGACGAGTGTGAGGACCCTCTGCTGTGTCCGGGACAGGAGTGTGTGAACTCTGCAGGGTCCTACAGCTGTGTGACCTGTAGGGCGGGGTTTGGACTACTGCACCGACGCTGTACAGGTACTACAACTACTACAACTACTACAACTACTACAACTACTGCACCGACGCTGTACAGGTACTACAACTACTACAACTACTACAACTACTGCACCGACGCTGTACAGGTACTACAACTACTACAACTACTACAACTACTACAACTACTACAACTACTGCACCGACGCTGTACGGGTACTATAACTGCTCTTACCACTCGTACTACCATGACCCGTCCCTCTGGTCCCTGTGAGTGTGTACAGGTCAGTACTTTCAGCCCTTTGGCGTGTACTTCACGTGAATGTGACATGTTTTTCCTCAGACATCGATGAGTGTCGTCAGGCGCCCTGCACCAACGGACACTGTGAAAACACTCCAGGAAGTTACCGCTGCATCTGTCGCCACGGATACCGCCTCAGCAACAACACCTGCTCAGGTAAATGCACAGAGAGTACACGGATATGAACATTTAAATACTATGTACATGTATTTCCTCTCACACGGAGCTGCCCTCTGTATCTTTATAGACAGTGTTACTCGTATCTTCTTAGTATGTTCTCAGTATGTTCTCAGTATGTTCTCAGTATGTTCTTAGTATGTTCTCAGTATGTTCTCAGTATGTTCTTAGTATGTTCTCAGTATGTTCTCAGTATGTTCTTAGTATGTTCTCAGTATGTTCTTAGTATGATCTTAGTATGTTCTCAGTATGTTCTTAGTATGTTCTCAGTATGTTCTTAGTATTTTAGTATGTTCTTAGTATGTTCTTAGTATGTTCTTAGTATGTTCTTAGTATGTTCTCAGTATGTTCTTAGTATGTTCTCAGTATGTTCTTAGTATTTTAGTATGTTCTTAGTATGTTCTTAGTATGTTCTCAGTATTTTCTTAGTATGATCTTAGTATGTTCTCTGTATGTTCTCTGTCCATGTGTGTTTCAGACATAGATGAGTGTGCTGACCCGTCTCAGTGCCCAGGACAGATGTGTGTGAACTCTGTGGGCTCGTACAGATGTGTGTCCTGTCGCCATGGATACAGACTCCACAACAGACAGTGCATCGGTAAATAACCCACAGAGAGGAGGAGAGGAGGAGGAGGAGGAGGAGAGGAGGAACGAGGAGAAGAGGGGAGGAGGAGAGGAGGAGGAGGAGAGAGGAGGAGGAGAGGAGGAACGAGGAGAGGAGGGGAGGAGGAGGAGGAGAGAGGAGGAGGAGAGGAGGAGGAGAGGAGGAACGAGGAGAGGAGAGGAGGAACGAGGAGAGGAGGAGGAGAGAGGAGGAGGAGGAGAGGAGGAGGAGAGGAAGAACGAGGAGAGGAGGAGAAGAGGAGGAACAGAGGAGAGGAGGAACAGAGGAGAGGAGGAACAGAGGAGAGGAGGAGGAGAGGAAGAGGAGTAGAAGAGGAGAAACAGAGGAGAGTAGGAGAAGAGGAGGAACAGAGGAGAGGAGGAAAAGCGGAGAGGAGGAACAGGAAAAGAGGAGAGGAGAGGAGGAGAAGAGCAGAGGAGGAACAGGAGAGGAACAGATGAGGAACAGAGGAGGAGAAGAGGAACAGAGGAGAAAAGGAGGAGCAGAGGAGTACACTATCAGTCTGAGCTCTGGTTTAAAGCCAACAAGAATTGTACTTTTACTTATACTTTCACTTGTACTTTTACTTATACTTTTATTTATACTTTTACTAATACTTTTACTTATACTTTCACTTGATATAGCGGCGTTAAGTGATGATGTCACTTCCGGGTCCAACCAGAAGCTTCACGTCTGATTTTGAGCTTTGGTTTTGTTTTTTATTCGACAAAAATAGACAGTTACTTTTCAACCGAGTTTAACCACAAACTGTATCAAATATGTGATGTAGAAATAATCTGTGGATTATCAGTGTGTGTCTCACTCACTGCAGTCACCGCTAACGCTAGCTTAGCCTAGCCTAGCTTCTTACCTGAAACTCCCTCGTCCACGTTCTGTCACAGTTATAACCGTAGATCCATGCTTATAAACGTGTTCGCTTTAAACGATTCAACCTCTTTTTAACGTGAGAGGAAACTGTAAAATGTTCATTGTTTTTAATCAGCGGATGGACCAGGAAGTGACATCACACCAGGAAGTGACATCACACCAGGAAGTGACATCACACTAAACTTGTATCACACAGAACGGACTCTTGTAGCTTTAAGTCGTGTTCTACGGCTGTTCCCTCGTCACAGACACTGGAGTTTGTGTTTTGTTTCATTCACACACGTTTGAGTTCCACCTGGTGATGTCATCAGGTGGTTGTTTTCAGGTTAACAGTAACACGGGCCCTTTAATAAACCCCGGTCGAGCGACAGCAGCTCAAGCGTTTCTCTCTTCTCTTTTTTCAGTCTTTTTTGTTTCAAGTCCAGTGGTGATTGTGAAATTGAAATGTTTCTCCATCTGGAAGTCATTTTGAATCTGAAGGAACTGGACGATGTCTCGGGTCGTTACATGTGTACGCCGCGTTTGTTTTAATCGATTTGGGAGCTTCGTCTTCGGCTCCGCCCCCTAGCGATAATGCTGCCCTGTGATTGGTCTGATTGTCGCCCGTGTTCTCGTGTTTCAGACATAGACGAGTGCGAGGAGAGGAGGCCGTGTCCTGGACAGAAGTGTGTGAACTCTGAAGGATCCTACAGCTGTGTGTCCTGCTCAGAAGGATACAGCTCTGTCAACGGAGTCTGCACCGGTGAGGAGGAGGGGAGGAGGCGCACAGGAGAGGAGGGGAGTGTCTGAAGAGGAATAACACACTAGTACAAGGAGGAGGAGGGGAGGAGGCGCAGAGGAGAGGAGGAGTAACACACTAGTACAAGGAGGAGGAGGGGAGGAGGCGCAGAGGAGAGGAGGAGAGTGTCTGAAGAGGAATAACACACTAGTACAAGGAGGAGGAGGGGAGGAGGCGCAGAGGAGAGGAGGAGTAACACACTAGTACAAGGAGGAGGAGGGGAGGAGAAATAAGACACCAATACTAGGAGGAGGAAAAGAGGAGGCAGAGGAGAGGAGGAGAGTGTCTGAGGAGGAATAAGACACCAATATTACTGCAGATATGGAACAGAAGAAAGGAGGAGAGGAGCAGAGGAGGAGCAAATGGAGCAGAGGATGCTCAGGAGAGGACTAGAGGAGAGGGTCAGAGGAGAAGAGGAGGAGCATCGGGAGGGTCGGAGTAGCAGGGGACAGAGTTGGAGCAGAGGAGGTGCAGATGGGGCAGAGGAGGTGCAGATGGAGCAGAGGAGGTGCAGATGGGGCAGAGGAGGTGCAGATGGGGCAGAGGAGGTGCAGATGGGGCAGAGGAGCAGGAGATGGGGCAGAGGAGGTGCAGATGGAGCAGAGGAGGTGCAGATGGGGCAGAGGAGGTGCAGATGTAGCAGAGGAGGTGCAGATGGGGCAGAGGAGGTGCAGATGGGGCAGAGGAGGTGCAGATGGAGCAGAGGAGGTGCAGATGGAGCAGAGGAGGTGCAGATGGGGCAGAGGAGGTGCAGATGGGGCAGAGGATGTGCAGATGGCGCAGAGGAGGTGCAGGTGGAGCAGAGGAGGTGCAGATGGAGCAGAGGAGTCACTGTGGTCGTGTGTTTCAGACATAGATGAGTGTGCTGACCCGTCTCAGTGCCCGGGACAAACTTGTGTGAACTCTGTGGGCTCGTACAGATGTGTGTCCTGTCGCCATGGATACAGCGTCCGCGACGGCTCCTGTCATGGTAAGACATGGACACGCCCACAGACACGCCCACAGACATGGACACGCCCACAGACATAGTCATGCCCACAGACATGGACACGCCCACAGACATGGACACGCCTCTGGCCTGGTGCAGTTTGTTTAAAAGTCTCATCATCTAAAGCTGCAGCATCACATGAATCAAAATGAGTTTTACATCAAACGAACGTCCTACAACCTCCTCTCTCTCCGTCACATGTCCATGATGCTCTCTCTACCTCTTTCTGTCTCTCTTTCTCTTTCTCTCAGACGTAGACGAGTGTCAGGAGTCTGGCTCGTGTCCGTCTCACTCTCAGTGTGTGAACACTCTGGGCTCCTTCAGATGTGACTGTGCTCCAGGATACAGACCAGGCCCGGGACGCTCCTGTGCAGGTGAGAGGTCAGGGGTCAGGGCTGCAGGGTGAGAGGTCAGGGGTCAGGGCTGCAGGATGAGAGGTCAGGGGTCAGGGCTGCAGGCTGAGAGGTCAGGGCTGCAGGATGAGAGGTCAGGGGTCAGGGCTGCAGGATGAGAGGTCAGGGGTCAGGGCTGCAGGCTGAGAGGTCAGGGATCAAGACTGAGAGGTCAGGGGTCAGGGCTGTAGGGTGAGAGGTCAGGGGTCAGGGCTGTAGGGTGAGAGGTCAGGGCTGCAGGGTGAGAGGTCAGGGGTCAGGGCTGCAGGGTGAGAGGTCAAGGGTCAGGGCTGCAGGGTGTTAGACTCTGCGGTCAGTGCACGGTGTGAGCCCGGGGTCTCAGGAGGTTCTCTCATGTTCTCTGTTCTCCTCAGACATAGACGAGTGCCTGCAGGGGGCGCTGTGCTCTGGAGGAGACTGTTTAAACACTCCAGGCTCCTTCAGCTGTGTGTGTGCGCAGGGCTACAGCCTGAGCCACAACAAGACGCTCTGCAACGGTGTGTAAGAGTCTCTCCTCCTCGTGTGTAAGAGTCTCTCTCTCTTCCTCGTGTGTAATAGTCTCTCTCTTCCTCGTGTGTAAGAGTCTCTCCTCCTCGTGTGTAATAGTCTCTCTCCTCCTCGTGTGTAATAGTCTCTCTCCTCCTCGTGTGTAAGAGTCTCTCCTCCTCGTGTGTAATAGTCTCTCTCCTCCTCGTGTGTAAGAGTCTCTCTCTTCCTCGTGTGTAATAGTCTCTCTCTTCCTCGTGTGTAATAGTCTCTCTCTCTTCCTCGTGTGTAATAGTCTCTCTCTTCCTCGTGTGTAATAGTCTCTCTCTTCCTCGTGTGTAAGAGTCTCTCCTCCTCGTGTGTAAGAGTCTCTCCTCCTCGTGTGTAATAGTCTCTCTCCTCCTCGTGTGTAATAGTCTCTCTCCTCCTCGTGTGTAAGAGTCTCTCCTCCTCGTGTGTAATAGTCTCTCCTCCTCGTGTGTAAGAGTCTCTCTCTTCCTCGTGTGTAATAGTCTCTCTCTTCCTCGTGTGTAATAGTCTCTCTCTCTTCCTCGTGTGTAATAGTCTCTCTCTTCCTCGTGTGTAATAGTCTCTCTCTTCCTCGTGTGTAATAGTCTCTCTCTTCCTCGTGTGTAATAGTCTCTCTCTTCCTCGTGTGTAATAGTCTCTCTCTTCCTCGTGTGTAATAGTCTCTCTCTTCCTCGTGTGTAATAGTCTCTCTCTTCCTCGTGTGTAATAGTCTCTCTCTTCCTCGTGTGTAATAGTCTCTCTCTTCCTCGTGTGTAATAGTCTCTCTCCTCCTCGTGTGTAATAGTCTCTCTCTTCCTCGTGTGTAATAGTCTCTCTCTTCCTCGTGTGTAATAGTCTCTCTCTTCCTCGTGTGTAATAGTCTCTCTCTCTTCCTCGTGTGTAATAGTCTCTCTCTTCCTCGTGTGTAATAGTCTCTCTCTTCCTCGTGTGTAATAGTCTCTCTTCCTCGTGTGTAATAGTCTCTCCTCCTCGTGTTTAATAGTCTCTCTCTTCCTCGTGTGTAATAGTCTCTCCTCCTCGTGTGTAAGAGTCTCTCCTCCTCGTGTGTAATAGTCTCTCCTCCTCGTGTGTAAGAGTCTCTCCTCCTCGTGTGTAAGAGTCTCTCCTCCTCGTGTGTAAGAGTCTCTCCTCCTCGTGTGTAAGAGTCTCTCTCTTCCTCGTGTGTAAGAGTCTCTCCTCCTCATGTGTAATAGTCTCTCCTCCTCGTGTGTAAGAGTCTCTCCTCCTCGTGTGTAAGAGTCTCTCTCTTCCTCGCGTGTAATAGTCTCTCTCTCTTCCTCGCGTGTAATAGTCTCTCTCTTCCTCGCGTGTAATAGTCTCTCTCTTCCTCGCGTGTAATAGTCTCTCTCTTCCTCGCGTGTAATAGTCTCTCTCTCTTCCTCGTGTGTAATAGTCTCTCTCTTCCTCGTGTGTAATAGTCTCTCTCTCTTCCTCGTGTGTAATAGTCTCTCTCTTCCTCGTGTGTAATAGTCTCTCTCTTCCTCGTGTGTAATAGTCTCTCTTCCTCGTGTGTAATAGTCTCTCCTCCTCGTGTGTAAGAGTCTCTCCTCCTCGTGTGTAAGAGTCTCTCCTCCTCGTGTGTAAGAGTCTCTCCTCCTCGTGTGTAATAGTCTCTCTCTTCCTCGTGTGTAATAGTCTCTCTCTTCCTCGTGTGTAATAGTCTCTCTCTTCCTCGTGTGTAATAGTCTCTCTCTTCCTCGTGTGTAAGAGTCTCTCTCTTCCTCGTGTGTAATAGTCTCTCTCTTCCTCGTGTGTAATAGTCTCTCTCTCTTCATCGTGTGTAATAGTCTCTCTCTTCCTCGTGTGTAATATTCTCTCTCTTCCTCGTGTGTAATAGTCTCTCTCTCTTCCTCGTGTGTAATATTCTCTCTCTTCCTCGTGTGTAATAGTCTCTCTCTTCCTCGTGTGTAATAGTCTCTCTCTTCCTCGTGTGTAATAGTCTCTCTCTCTTCCTCGTGTGTAATAGTCTCTCTCTTCCTCGTGTGTAATAGTCTCTCTCTCTTCCTCGTGTGTAATAGTCTCTCTCTTCCTCGTGTGTAATAGTCTCTCTCTTCCTCGTGTGTAATAGTCTCTCTCTTCCTCGTGTGTAATAGTCTCTCTCTTCCTCGTGTGTAATAGTCTCTCTCTTCCTCGTGTGTAATAGTCTCCTTGTTTCTCAGACATAGACGAGTGCCTGAGGTCGGGGGTGTGTGAAGGTGGTCACTGTGTGAACTCTCAGGGCTCCTATCACTGTGTGTGTGACCGAGGCTACAGCCCGAGCCCCGAGAGGAGCCACTGTCTGGGTAATACTCTGACCTATGACCTCTGACCCCAACTCTGACCTCCTCTGTCCCACTTTGACTCACCATGACCCAGCCCCGAGAGGAGTCTGGTTACAACCACTACTGCTACTACTACTACTACTACTACTACTACTACTACTACGTCTGTCTGGGGAACACTGACCCGTGACCCCAGTCTGACCCACGCTGACCTCTGACCCCTGTTGTTCCTGTCCAGATGTGGATGAGTGCGTGTCGTCTCGGGGTTCTGTCTGTGGAGCTCAGCGCTGTGAAAACACCATCGGCTCTTTCCGCTGCCTCAGCTCCTGTCAGCCCGGATTCACCGTGTCCCCCACCGGAGAGTGTGTGGGTGAGTGTGGGAGGGCATCTGGCACACGGGGAGGGCATCTGACTCTAATCCTTCTCTTAAGGACTGCTGCATTATACTGTGGGAGTGTAGAGTGTGACACTAGGATCAGATCAGGTTTAGTCACTGTTTTGTTTCTCTTCACAGCATCAGCGTCTTCCTCGGACCACTCCTCCTCTTCAGGCTCCTCCCCCTCTGCTAGAGGCTCCTCCCACTCCACTTCAGGCTCCTCCCCCTCTGCTAGAGGCTCCTCCCACTCCACTTCAAGCTCCTCCCCCTCTGCTAGAGGCTCCTCGCACTCCTCTTCAGGCTCCTCCCCCTCTGCTAGGGGCTCCTCCCACTCCTCAACAGACTCCTCCCACTCCTCTTCTAGCTCCTCCCCATCTGCTAGAGGCTCCTCAACAGACTCCTCCCACTCCCCTTCCAGCTCCTCCCCCTCTGCTGGAGGCTCCTCCCACTCCTCTACGGGATCTTCCTCCTCCCCAGACGTCTCCTCACATTCTGGCTCCTCCCGCTTCTCTACAGGATCCTCCCACTCCTCTTCAGTCTCTCACACCTCAGGCTCCTCCCCCTCTGTTGGTTCTTCTGTTTCTCGCTCCTCTCCCTCCTCCCCTCTCCCAGACGCCTCCTCTCTCTCCCCAGACGCCTCCTCTCTGCCCTTCTCCTCTCTGCCCCCTGGTGTCCGTGGCGAGCTCCGCGAGTGTTACTATGACCTGGAGAGTGGCGTTTGCAGCGTTCTCTCGTCCAATACGACCGCTCAGGAGTGCTGCTGTACCGAGGGGCGGGGCTGGGGGCGGGGCTGCGTCTACCACACCTGTCCCCTCCCACACACAGGTGAGACCAGTGACATCAGCAAGAGCCACATCACACTTTTCTAATGTCGTTTCCTCGTCACACACAGACCTGGAGTTGTGTTTTGTTTCATCCACATGTTTAACACACAAACCTGCACATTTAGGCTGAGTTCTTCCCTCAAACTGAAAACACTGTTCCACCTTGTGATGTCATCATGTGGTGATACAGGAAGTGCTCCACTGTGTTTTTAAACTCCACACACCTTCACTAGAATCAATTGGATTATTTCACTCCTGGAATTGCCGATCTCTACTGAACTAAGGGTAAAAGGAGCTGTTCACTTGAGCCGTTTTCACAACAAAGACGTGAGAGTTGTCAAAGAGTTTAAGACGTGAGATTAATGTGACGAGTTTGTGGAGCCGAAACCGAAAATAATAATAAGATGGTTTATACATCCAAACAAGTGTAATATTATATTTGCGGTTGATTTCAGACGAGTTCCAGAGTCTGTGTCCAAACGGCCGAGGATATGTGACCACCGGACCAGGAGCCTCCGACTACAGAGGTCAGTCCTGGTTCAGTCCTGGTTTAGTCCTGGTTCAGTCCTGGTTCAGTCCTGGTTCAGTCCTGGTTTAGTCCTGGTTTAGTCCTGGTTTGGCCCTAGTTCAGTCCTGGTTCTGTTTCAGATGTGGATGAGTGTAAGCGTTTTGGTCCTGAGGTTTGTAAGAGCGGCGTCTGTGTGAACAACATCCCCGGCTTCAACTGCTACTGCTCCAGTGGATACACCTACAACCGCACCCTGCTGGAGTGTGCGGGTAACAGCAACACACAACCAACCCACACAACTGACCTTAAACAACCGACTCACACAACTAGACCTCACACAACTGACCTTACACAAACACACATACAGACAACCAACCTACAACCGGACCCTGCTTGAGACACACACACTAACGTCTGTGTGTCTCAGATCATGACGAGTGTGAGGAGGACACTAACGTCTGTGTGTCTCAGATCATGACGAGTGTGAGGAGGACACTAACGTCTGTGTGTCTCAGATCATGACGAGTGTGAGGAGGACACTAACATCTGTGTCTCATGACGAGTGTGAGGAGGACACTAACGTCTGTGTCTCATGACGAGTGTGAGGAGGACACTAACGTCTGTGTGTCTCAGATCATGACGAGTGTGAGGAGGACACTAACATCTGTGTCTCATGACGAGTGTGAGGAGGACACTAACGTCTGTGTCTCATGACGAGTGTGAGGAGGACACTAACGTCTGTGTGTCTCAGATCATGACGAGTGTGAGGAGGACACTAACGTCTGTGTGTCTCAGATCATGACGAGTGTGAGGAGGACACTAACGTCTGTGTGTCTCAGATCATGACGAGTGTGAGGAGGACACTAACGTCTGTGTGTCTCAGATCATGACGAGTGTGAGGAGGACACTAACGTCTGTGTGTCTCAGATCATGACGAGTGTGAGGAGGACACTAACGTCTGTGTGTCTCAGATCATGACGAGTGTGAGGAGGAGAGCTGCTCTGGGGGTCTCTGTGTCAACACTCAAGGCTCGTTCTACTGCAGCTGCCCCCACCCTCTGGTCCTGGATGAAACCCAACGCAACTGTGTCAACGACACACAACCAACCCTGGGTACAACTACAGCCCCTGGGGCTCTGCTGCTCTGGTTCAGTCCCGGTTCAGTCCCGGTTTAGTCCTGGTTCAGTCCTGGTTTAGTCCTGGTTTAGTCTTGATTCAGTCCTGGTTTAGTCCTGGTTTAGTCCTGGTTTAGTCTTAATTCAGTCCTGGTTTAGTCCTGGTTTAGTTCTGGTTCAGTCCTGGTTTAGTCTTGATTCAGTCCTGGTTTAGTCCTGGTTTAGTCCTGGTTTAGTCTTGATTCAGTCCCGGTTCAGTCCCGGTTTAGTCCTGGTTCAGTCCTGGTTTAGTCCTGGTTTAGTCCTGGTTCAGTCCTGGTTTAGTCCTGGTTTAGTCCTGGTTTAGTCCTGGTTTAGTCCTGGTTTAGTCTTGATTCAGTCCTGGTTTAGTCCTGGTTTAGTTCTGGTTCAGTCCTGGTTTAGTCTTGATTCAGTCCTGGTTTAGTCCTGGTTTAGTCCTGGTTTAGTCCCGGTTCAGTTCCGGTTCAGTCCTGGTTTAGTCCTGGTTCTGTCCTGGTTCAGTCCTGGTTCAGTCCTGGTTCTGTCCTGGTTCTGTCCTGGTTCTGTCCTGGTTCAGTCCTGGTTCTGTCCTGGTTCTGTCCTGGTTCAGTCCTGGTTCTGTCCTGGTTCTGTCCTGGTTCAGTTCCGGTTCTGTCCTGGTTTAGTCCTGGTTTAGTCCTGGTTTAGTCCTGGTTCTGTCCTGGTTCAGTCCCGGTTTAGTTCTAGTTCAGTCCCGGTTCAGTTCCGGTTCAGTCCTGGTTTAGTCCTGGTTTAGTCCTGGTTTAGTCCTGGTTTAGTCCTGGTTCAGTCCTGGTTCAGTCCTGGTTCAGTCCTGGTTCAGTCCTGGTTCAGTCCTGGTTCAGTCTTGGTTTAGTCCTGGTTCAGTCCTGGTTGCTCTGTCTCCTCAGATGAGAATGTCTCCCTCTGCTGGCAGCATGTGAGCGCTGACCTCTTGTGTCAGTCTCTTCTTCTCGGGGCTCAGCTCAGCTTCAGTGACTGCTGCTGTTTGTACGGAGACGGCTGGGGCCTGGAGTGTGCGCTGTGCCCCCGGCCTGATACTGGTGAGTACTACTACTACTACAACTAGTACTAATACTACTACTAAAACAACCAGTACTACCACTACGCTAACATGGCGTGTTGGTCGGGTGCCTCTGGTCCGTCTGTTGAAGACGGGGGATTGGAGGGCGTGTTCTCACTCTTCAGTCCCCGTGTCACACAGGAGGAGCTCAGCGTAGAGCCACTGCTCCTCCATGTGAAGAGTAGGCAGATGAGGTGGCTCAGGTTTCTGCTCTGGGCATGTCCCACCTGAGTCCCTGCTCTCACTGCTGCCTCCGGCCACAGCCCCGGAGGCGTCTGTGGGGCGTCTGTGGGGCGTCTGTGGGGCGTCTGTGGGGCGTCTCTGGGCTGTCTCTGGGGCGTCTCTGGGGCGTCCCTGGGGCGTCTCTGGGGCGTCTCTGTTGCAGGTGGATTTGATGAAGTGCACTTTACTTTAAACTCATGACCTCCACAAGAGCCTGTGTTGAAATGTTTGTAAAACCACGCCCTCTGCTGTTTCCTCAGAGGACTACGCCCGTCTGTGCAGCACAGTGCACTCTCCACTTTACCCTGAGCCTTTCCCAGACCTCGGGACCAGACCAGGATCTAGAGCTGAACCTCCCAGAGAAGGACTCACAGGTGACCGTTACAGTGTCTGTAGAGGGGAGAGAGAGTGCATTATGTGAATGAGACTGTGTAACGCTGAATGTCTCCCCCAGTGCCGTACTTCCCTCCCTTCTCCTCAGAGCTGTATCCTCCGGCTCTGGACTATGACGACTCCGCTCCTGTGGGGGGCAGCAGAGGGCGGTACGACCCTGGATATGGCCCTCCGTACGGGTGAGTCACACTTCACTCACACCATCGTCTCAGGCTGCAGTTTAGACTGTTCTCCTCTGGGCGGCGACATGGAGCTACATTTACTTGAGTCTCTGTGGGACGATTAATCCGTCTGAATCAAGAGGATGTAGATCTGTAGGTAAATGTCGGCCATCTTGGATCCCTGTTTAACCTTTAACCTTCTGTTTTCTTCTTGTTCCAGAGGAGGATACTTCCCAGAACCAGACTACAATCCCGATTCTCCTTATAGTCCAGATGGGTCCAGGTTTAGTCCAGATGGGTCCAGGTTTAGTCCGGATGGATCCAGGTTTAGTCCGGACGGGTCCAGGTTTAGTCCGGACGGGTCCAGCTTTAGTCCAGATGGGTCCAGGTTTAGTACGGACAGGTCCAGATTTAGTCCGGATGGGTCCAGGTTTAGTTCGGACTCCAGACCCTTCCTCGTCCCTCCTGACCCCAGATCTGAGGAGGCCTTCGAGGTCCAGACTCCGCCCGCTTCAGACGGGTTCTACCCAGAAACCAGAGAAGAGGACTGGAGAAGATTCCCCCCATTCACCAGACCTGGACCAAGAAGAGTCTACGACAGTCAGTACATCAGACCTGGTTCAGACCTGGTTCAGACCTGGTTTAGACCTGGTTTAGTCCTGGTTTAGACCTGGTTTAGACCTGGTTTAGACCTGGTTTAGTCCTGGTTCAGACCTGGTTCAGACCTGGTTCAGACCTGGTTTAGTCCTGGTTTAGACCTGGTTTAGACCTGGTTTAGACCTGGTTTAGACCTGGTTTAGTCCTGGTTCAGACCTGGTTCAGACCTGGTTCAGACCTGGTTCAGACCTGGTTCAGACCTGGTTCAGACCTGGTTCAGACCTGGTTCAGACCTGGTTTAGTCCTGGTTTAGACCTGGTTTAGACCTGGTTTAGACCTGGTTTAGTCCTGGTTCAGACCTGGTTCAGACCTGGTTCAGACCTGGTTCAGACCTGGTTTAGTCCTGGTTTAGACCTGGTTTAGACCTGGTTTAGTCCTGGTTCAGACCTGGTTCAGACCTGGTTTAGACCTGGTTTAGTCCTGGTTTAGACCTGGTTTAGACCTGGTTTAGACCTGGTTTAGTCCTGGTTCAGACCTGGTTCAGACCTGGTTCAGACCTGGTTCAGACCTGGTTTAGTCCTGGTTTAGACCTGGTTTAGACCTGGTTTAGACCTGGTTTAGTCCTGGTTCAGACCTGGTTCAGACCTGGTTCAGACCTGGTTCAGACCTGGTTTAGTCCTGGTTTAGACCTGGTTTAGACCTGGTTTAGTCCTGGTTCAGACCTGGTTTAGACCTGGTTTAGACCTGGTTTAGACCTGGTTTAGTCCTGGTTTAGTCCTGGTTTAGTCTTGGTTTAGACCTGGTTTAGACCTGGTTTAGACCTGGTTTAGACCTGGTTTAGTCCTGGTTTAGTCCTGGTTTAGTCCTGGTTTAGTCCTGGTTCAGTCCTGGTTTAGTACTTGTTTAGTCCTGGTTCAGTCCTGGTCTAGTCCTGGTTTAGTCCTGGTTTAGACCTGGTTTAGACCTGGTTTAGACCTGGTTTAGTCCTGGTTTAGACCTGGTTTAGACCTGGTTTAGACCTGGTTTAGTCCTGGTTCAGACCTGGTTCAGACCTGGTTCAGACCTGGTTCAGACCTGGTTCAGACCTGGTTTAGTCCTGGTTTAGACCTGGTTTAGACCTGGTTTAGTCCTGGTTCAGACCTGGTTCAGACCTGGTTCAGACCTGGTTCAGACCTGGTTCAGACCTGGTTTAGTCCTGGTTTAGACCTGGTTTAGACCTGGTTTAGACCTGGTTTAGACCTGGTTTAGTCCTGGTTCAGACCTGGTTCAGACCTGGTTCAGACCTGGTTTAGTCCTGGTTTAGACCTGGTTTAGACCTGGTTTAGACCTGGTTTAGTCCTGGTTCAGACCTGGTTCAGACCTGGTTCAGACCTGGTTCAGACCTGGTTTAGTCCTGGTTTAGACCTGGTTTAGACCTGGTTTAGTCCTGGTTTAGTCCTGGTTCAGACCTGGTTCAGACCTGGTTTAGACCTGGTTTAGTCCTGGTTTAGACCTGGTTTAGACCTGGTTTAGACCTGGTTTAGTCCTGGTTTAGTCCTGGTTTAGTCTTGGTTTAGACCTGGTTTAGACCTGGTTTAGACCTGGTTTAGTCCTGGTTTAGTCCTGGTTTAGTCCTGGTTCAGTCCTGGTTTAGTACTTGTTTAGTCCTGGTTCAGTCCTGGTCTAGTCCTGGTTTAGTCCTGGTTTAGACCTGGTTTAGACCTGGTTTAGACCTGGTTTAGTCCTGGTTTAGACCTGGTTTAGACCTGGTTTAGTCCTGGTTTAGACCTGGTCTAGTCCTGGTTTAGTCCTGGTTTAGACCTGGTTCAGACCTGTTTTAGTCCTGTTTTAGTCCTGTTTTAGTCCTGGTTTAGTCCTGGTTTAGTCCTGGTTCAGTCCTGGTTTAGTCCTGGTTCAGTCCTGGTTCAGTCCTGTTTTAGTCCTGGTTCAGTCCTGGTTTAGTCCTGGTTTAGTCCTGGTTCAGTCCTGGTTTAGTCCTGGTTCAGTCCTGGTTCAGTCCTGTTTTAGTCCTGGTTCAGTCCTGGTTCAGTCCTGTTTTAGTCCTGGTTCAGTCCTGGTTCAGTCCTGGTCTAGTTCTGGTCTAGTTTTGGTTCAGTCCTGGTTTAGACCTGGTTCAGTCCTGGTTTAGTCCTGTTTTAGTCCTGGTCTAGTCCTGGTTTAGTCCTGGTCTAGTCCTGGTTCAGTCCTGTTTTAGTCCTGGTTTAGTCCTGTTTTAGTCCTGTTTTAGTCCTGTTTTAGTCCTGGTTTAGTTCTGGTTCAGTCCTGGTTTAGTCCTGGTTCAGTCCTGGTTCAGTCCTGGTTCAGTCCTGTTTTAGTCCTGGTTTAGACCTGGTTTAGACCTGGTTTAGACCTGGTTTAGTCCTGGTTTAGTCCTGGTTCAGACCTGGTTCAGACCTGGTTTAGACCTGGTTTAGACCTGGTTTAGTCCTGGTTTAGACCTGGTTTAGACCTGGTTTAGACCTGGTTTAGTCCTGGTTTAGTCCTGGTTTAGTCCTGGTTTAGACCTGGTTCAGACCTGGTTTAGACCTGGTTTAGACCTGGTTTAGTTCTGGTTCAGTTCTGGTTTAGTCCTGGTTCAGTCCTGGTCTAGTCCTGGTTTAGTCCTGGTTTAGTCCTGGTTTAGTCCTGGTCTAGTCCTGGTTCAGTCCTGTTTTAGTCCTGGTTTAGTCCTGTTTTAGTCCTGTTTTAGTCCTGGTTTAGTCCTGGTTCAGTCCTGGTTCAGTCCTGGTTCAGTCCTGGTTTAGTCCTGGTTCAGTCCTGTTTTAGTACTTGTTTAGTCCTGGTTCAGTCCAGTCTGGTTTGTCTCTGGCTCAGGGCGTTTCGAGGCGGTGGAGGAGGACTGTGGGATCGTTGACGGTTGTGTGAACGGTCGGTGCATCCGCGTCGCCGAGGGTTACACCTGCGACTGTTACCATGGATACGAGCTGGACCTGACCGCCATGACCTGCACAGGTGAGACGCCAAACCTGAGGAAAGCTTAGATTTTATTTGTCAAATAATAATTTCCGTTACATCAGAGGAGTTTACTGGTTGCTCGGTAACAGCCGTAGAATTCTCACGAGATTTATCAGAAATGACTGATCTGTCACCGAGGGGCGGGGAAACTCAAACCAGAGTCCCAGGTCAACAGGTCGAGTCCTCAGGTCCAGTGTCAGGGAAGGAGGACGGGAACAGCACTCAGGACAAAAGAGTCCCCCCTCTGTGTCATGTGTGTCCTGCAGCATCACAGCAGCCTCCAGGGGGCGCCAGGTGAAGTCTGGACACAACAGAAAAGCCTCGTCTAAACCTCTGTCTCCGCTGTGTTTTCTCTGCAGCGTCGTCTGCCATATCTGGTACGAAGCCTGTTGCACCGGTGTAAAAAGTCTGTAGCATTTCAGAGCTAGCTGGTTAGCGTAGGTAGCTCCATTCAGGGTCGCCATGGAGACAGGAAAAACAGAACTGACTGCACAAATCCAGTCGTGCTTCTGTCATTTGAGCTGCTCACGCTCCACTTTTTAGCTGCTCAAAATCCCCAAATATCACGTTTAAAAATTAAAGATACAGATTAAAAAAGTTTAAAAACTGCTCAATGTGCCAGCCGGTCAGCCACAAGAGCAGTTGACCACAGAATCCTGTTGCATCTGTTTCTTGTGTTTCAGACGTAAACGAGTGCGAGGGCGGCGTGCGGCTGGAGTTTCCCTGTATAAACGCTCGCTGTGTGAACACGGAGGGATCTTACCGCTGCGTGTGTCGCCGCGGATACGTCCTGTCCAACCGCCCCAACTACTGCGTGTCCGCCTGAGCCACAGCGCCCCCTGCAGCTCACAGACCAAACTACTGTGCCACCGCATAATCACCAAGTCCCATTTTGCCCACAGACGCTAAAAGGATGTGAGAATGCTAGCTGCTAGCTTAGCCTGGGAACATTTCCGTCACGTCAGATCAGAGTTTAGTTCTGAAGCAGCCATGTTGTTTGTCTGACGGACCCTGCGCTTCTCTGATTGGCTCGTCCACCCGTCAATCACACCCTGAACCCCACACGACACAGTTTTGTAGTTTTCTTTGACTGTAATCTAGAGACAGCCACCGGGGGGAGACACTGAGATGTAGGGCACAGTTAATGCCCCACAGACAAAGGATCACGCTCATCTAAATGTGCAGAGACTGGGGCCCAGACTTCACCACCAGGGGGAGCTGCAGGATCCTTTTCTCACAAACAGCATGCGCCCCTTCTGGTTTCACACGGTACTGCAGCTACTTTCAAAACAAACACAACAGGATTCACTCCAAACCAAAACCAAACGTGTAAACGACACATTTTTCTGACCCACGCGAGGGCAGAGGGGCTTTAACGGCGTCACGGGCAGTTTATTCAGGTGAAAAGCTACGCAATACGGCTTTAAAACACCAGCAGAAACTAAGATGTGCCTTTAATGTTGTGTAAAAATGTAATTTGTTTTTGTTTATTATTACCATGCACTGTGGAGTTTATCACTGTTTATTCCAATGAAATTAATGATATTTGCACAAGTTTCATGAGAACAACATAAATTACAGAAAAATAACATCGTCTGGTCTCGTTTTTGTGAGAAATGTCTTTAAATAAATCCTAAATATTGATCCAGTAGAAATACAACATTTACAAAACTCTGCCCTTGTGTCGTTTGGCAAAACACTTGACACCAAATGTACAAACTGGGGAAATCAGACAATCGATAAAACGACTAAACCGAGAGTCACAACCTTCAGAATGATCTTAAGAGACAAAAACAGGTCCAATCAGGACTAAACCAGGACTAAACCAGGTCTAAACCAGGTCTAAACCAGGTCTAAACCAGGTCTAAACCAGGACTAAACCAGGACTAAACCAGGTCTAAACCAGGACTAAACCAGGTCTAAACCAGGTCTAAACCAGGACTAAACCCACTTTTAACCCAGGTTAAACCAGGACTTACCCAAATACGAGTCAATACCCATTTGAGTTTCCATCCATCCATTTTCTTCCTCTTTCCCGGGGCCGCAGGGGCAACAGTCTAAGCTGGGACTCCAAGACTTCCCTCACCCCAGACACGTCCTTCAGCTCCTCCAGTGGGCCCTCAAGGTGTTCCCAGACCAGAGAGACATAGTCCCTCCAGCGTGTCCTGGGAATGCCTTCTCCAGATCCACAAAACACATGTGGACTGTGTCAAACTCCCATGAGCCTCAAGGACCCGATGGAGAGTATAGAGCTGGTCCAGTGTTCAACGACCAGGACCAAAACCACACTGCTCCTCCTGAATCCGAAGTTTGACTATTGGATGGATTCTCCTCTCCTCTCCCTGGAGTAGACCTTCCCGGGAAGGCTGAGGAGTGTGATTCCCCTGTAGTTGGAACACACCCTCTGGTCCCCCTTCTTAAACAGAGGGACCACCCCAGTCTGCCAGTCCACAGGTACTGTCCCCGACCCCCACACGATGTTACAGACACGTGTCAGCCAAGACCCACAACATCCAGAGACTTGAGGTACTCAGGACGGATCTCGTCCACCCCCGGAGTCTTGCCACTGAGGAGCTTTAACCACCTTAGAGACTTCAGCCAGGTCCATCTCTGAGACCTCAGGGTGATGGACGAGTCCACCTCCGAGTCTCCAGTCTCTGCTTCCTCCTGTGAAGACATGACAGTGGGATTGAGGAGATCCTCAAAGTCCTTCCACCGCCCGACAACATCCCCAGTCGAGGTCAGCAGTTCTCCGCCCGCTCTGTAAACAGTGTTGGTGAAGCACTGCTTCCTCCTCCTGAGGCGTCGGACGGTTTGACAGAATCTCTTTGAGGGCGTCCGATAGTCCTCCTCCATGGTCTCCCCGAACTCCTCCCAACCCTGAGTTTTTGCCTCCGTGACAGCACGAGCCACGGTCACAGAGGCAAAAATTCAGGGCCCCCTGGTACTCATCAGCTGCCTGAGGAGTCCCACGGGCCAACAAGGCTCGATAGGACTCCTCCTTCAGCCTGACGGCATCACTTACTTCCGTGACAAGCACCACAGACCTTTTGACCAGAGCTACAAGCAGCCACACCGGCAATAGAGGTGGAGGACATGTCCCACTCAGAGTCCATGTCTCCAGCCTCCCCCGGGATCAGGGAGAAGTTCTCCCAGAGGTATGAGTTGCAGACCCTCTTGACTCCACCAGACGTTCCCACAGACCCCCATGATGCACTTGGGCCTGTCAGGTCTGTCCTTCCTCCGCCAACTGATCCAACTCACCACCAGGTGGTGCTCTACAGCTCTGCCCCTCTCTTCACCCGAGTGCCCAAGACACGCAGCCAGAGATCAGATGACACGACAACAAAGTCGATCATCGACCTCTGACCTATGGTGTCCTGGTGCCACGTGCACTGATGGACCTTGTGCTTGAACATGGTGTTCGTCCAATAACAAAACACCACTCAGGGTCAGATCAGGGAGGACGTTCCTCCCAATCATGTCCTCCAGGTGTCACTGTCATTACCCACATGGGCGTTGAAGTCCCTCAGGAGAACAACAGAGTCCTTGCTCAGTGACTGTCTAGTACCCCTCCCACGGACTCCCAGAAGGCCGGGTACTCTGCACTGCTGTTTGGCCCGTAGGCCGACACAACAGTGAGAGACCTGTCCCCGACCCGAAGGGACACGACCCTCTCGTTCACTGGGGTGAACTCCAACACGTGGCAGCTGAGCTGTGGGGCAATGAGCCCACACCAGCTCAACGCCGCTCCCCACGGGCAACGCCAGAGAAATGGAGAGTCCCGCCCCTCTGGAGGAGTTGGGTTCCAGAGCCCGAGCTGTGTGTGGAGGTGAGGCCGACTATATCTAGTCAATAACGCTCCCGCACAAGCTCAGGCTCCTCCCCCCCAGTGAGGTGACATCCAGTCTAAATGTCCAGAGATCCGGTCGCTGAGGCCCCCGCCTGCCGCCCGGATCTCCTTGCACCCGCCACTCATGGCTCCTCCTGCAGGTGGTGGGTCCACAGGAGGACGGCCCCACGTCGCTCCTTTGGGCTGAGCCTGACACATGAACACCACACATGAGCTCCACTTTAACATATAAACAACAGGAGCAAGTCCAGGGCATCGTGTTCAAATGTGTTTATTTTCTGATAGAAAAGTCAGAGTAGAAAATGTACAAACACAATTTAGATAAATACAAAAAATTATCAAAAACACCGGAGCCATTTGAGTTTTTCACACATCAGAAAAAGTTTCATACAGTGTCCTCCTGAAACATCCTGAAAGAAACAAAGCTGTTTAAGAGGACCCAGAGATCTCACCTAGAGTCCTGGTTTAGTCCTGGTTTGGTCCTGATTTAGTCCTGGTTTGGTCCTGACTTAGTCCTGGTTTGGTCCCTGGTTTCGTCCCTGGTTTGGTCCTGGACACAGTCTTTAACCTCAGACTTCAGGGAGGACACTGTCTTTAACATTCAGTTTGTGCTTAAGATTTAAAGGAACAACTTTGGCCCTGATCCAGTGAAGACGCAGCAGGAAGAAGACACGTGGACAGGACTCACGTTTACTCGAGTAACTTAATAAAACTGTACTTCAGACCCCATACTTTTACACATACTTTAGTCATTTTTTATTGAAGTAACAGTACTCTTGCTCGAGTAAAAGTTGTGGTTTCTCTTCCCACTTAAGTCTAAAGTGACTTGAGCTTCATGTCGATAATGAAGTGATTCTGTTTCTTTCAGCTCCTTCAGATCAGATTGACAGTTACTCTAAGTTAAATCTCTTACTCGAGTACTTTTCATAAATACTTTTTTACTCTTACTTGAGTAATTTCTTCCTTCTCTTAACTGCTGTGTACTTCTACTAAAGTAACGTTATTTTGAAGTAACAGTACTCTTACTCGAGTACATTTTGGCTGCTCCTCAGGAAACGGAAAAATTAAAAGACTCATGACAAAAGTAAAAATCCACAGTTTGGACTCGTGGCTACATGTGTGCAAAGGAAACGGAACGATCGTCCAGAAGGAACCAGGTCAAGGGTCCTGGTCCAGTCCTGGTCCAGTCCCGGTCCAGTCCTGGTCCAGTTCCGGTCCAGTCTTAGTCCAGTCCCGGTCCAGTCCCGGTCCAGTCCCGGTTCAGTCCCGGTTCAGTCCAGTCCCGGTCCAGTCCCAGTCCCGGTCCAGTCCCGGTCCAGTCCCCGTCCAGTCCCAGTCCCGGTCCAGTCCCGGTTCGGTCCAGTCCCAGTCCCGGTCCAGTCCCGGTCCAGTCTTAGTCCAGTCCCGGTTCACTCCAGTCCCGGTCCAGTCCCGGTCCCGGTCCAGTCCCGGTCCAGTCCAGTCCCGGTCCAGTCTTAGTCCAGTCCCGGTTCACTCCAGTCCCGGTCCAGTCCCGGTCCCGGTCCAGTCCCGGTTCAGTCCAGTCCCGGTCCAGTCCCAGTCCCGGTCCAGTCCCGGTTCAGTCCAGTCCCGGTCCAGTCCCAGTCCAGTCTTAGTCCAGTCCCGGTCCAGTCCCGGTCCAGTCCAGTCCCGGTTCAGTCCCGGTTCAGTCCAGTCCCGGTCCAGTCCCAGTCCCGGTCCAGTTCAGAAGCTGGTCTCGTTAAGGGGGGGCTTGGGGCTGGTGGAGGCAGGATTTTCAGGGCTGTGTGGCGTCGCCGCAGCAACAGCAGGTGAGGAGGCGTGGCCTGGGGGGGAGGTGGGCGTGGCTCTGCGATGTGGCGGTGATGTCATGGATGATGCCGCTGATGACGCCGCCGCCGCCGGGGAGAGGCGGTTTCCGGGCGACGGCGGGGAGAAGGAAGTGGGCGGCGTCCTCAAACCAAATCTAAGCTCTGATTCGCTGCTGAGGGCTAAGCTCCGCCTCCCTGGCTCCGGTCCCGCCCCCTCTTTGGCGAGCTCCTGACAGCGCTCCACAAACCTCAGCGGGCGGGGACTAGGTCTGGGACTGGGTCTAGGGCTGGGTCTCGACTGAGGCAAGGGGGGCGGGGCGTGGCGTGGGAAGGAGCCAATCAGAGAGCAGGATGAGCCCGACGCCCCGCCCACAGAGGACACGCCCCCGGTGGCCCCTCCCCCTCTGGAGTGAGGTCGTTCAGGTCTGAAGTCAGAGAGCTGAGACTGGAGGCTGCACAGACACAAGACGCTGTGAAACCAGAGTGTTTCTATAATTTACACATTTTAAATCACAATATTCATCTAAAACGACTTAAGAAACACGTCCAGTGGAGCTGACGTCGCCGCAAACGCCATCACAACAAAGCGCCGCGTGCTGTAGCGCCCCCTATGGACAGATGCACGTCACACTAGAGCAGCGCGTTTACATTTGTACCAAAATGACGACGCGACACTGCAGAATCCTATGAGCATCAACGATTAAGAAAATAAAACTGGAGAAGGAAGTGACACACAGGGAGGGCATCTGACACACACAGGGAGGGCATCTGACACACGGGGAGGGCATCTGACACACAGAGAGGGCATCTGACCTGCAGGTGGAGGCTCGTGGTGTACTGTCTGGAGTCCGGGTCAGAGCCAAGTCGCACTGGTCCAGCAGCTCCAGCAGCTCCTCCTCTGTGGGCCCGCCCAGAGCTGAGACAGGAGAGGCAGAGTTAAGACCTGGTTTAGACCTGGTTCAGTCCAAGTACAGTCCGAGTACTGGTCCGGTCCTGGTTTAGTCCCAGACTTACCTCTGATGTCCACCTTCCCGGCGATGTCCATGGCTGTGGTCAGGTCCCACATCTGGATGCTTCCGTTGCTGTGTCCGGAGAAGAGGTACCTCCGAGGTCTGGAGCCGATCCTGCTGGAGCCCTCACACTCATGGACCGTGAAGCAAGTGATGGACGTGCAGTCCACAGAGCGAACCTCACACACCCTGGACCAGAGAGACGGATCAGAACCAGAGACCAGGACCAGAGACCAGGATCAGAACCAGAGACCAGACCAGAGACCAGAGACCAGAGACCAGAGGCCAGAGGCCAGAGGCCAGAGGCCAGAGACCAGAGGCCAGAGACCAGAGACCAGAGACCAGAGACCAGAGACCAGAGACCAGAGACCAGAGACCAGAGACCAGAGACCAGACCAGAGACCAGGATCACAGCCAGACAAGGTTTAGACCTGTTTAGACCACGTTTACACTCTGTTCAGGTTTAGTCCTGGTCCGGGTTCAGACCCACCTCTTTCCGTTGGACGACAGTCGGACGTAGAGTTTCTCTGTGTCTGGGACGACTCTCTGAATAAAAACCTGCTGATCATCTCTCTCTCCATAAGGACCTGAGGAAAACAGGATTTAAACACCAAACAGATGTGTGTGTACAGGTGTGTGTGTGTCTACAGGTGTGTGTGTGTGTCTACAGGTGTGTGTACAGGTGTGTGTATGTGTCTGTGTGCACCTGTCTACATGTGTGTATGTGTACGTGTCTATGTCTATGTGTGTGTGTGTGTGTGTGGGCCGTTTACCGATGTCCGTCCCGGCGCTGCAGCCCCCCTGACCCTCCCCTTCGTCCAGACTGAGGATCTTAAAGGAGGTGAGAGGAGTGGACCCCGGCTGTGTGGAGATCATCCCCCTGAAGCGCGTCACCGTCCACGTGCGGACATGATTATTGTCCGCACACACTGAGACGCACAGATAACAAGTTTTATGAGCATAATGTCTCTGTCCCTTCAAATAAAGACTAAGAAAAAAAAAAAAGTAGTGTCAGTGTCAGCAGTAGAAACGTCAGACCAGTCCCCAGTCCAGTCCCTGGTTTAGTCCTAGTTCACGTTCCAGGTTCTAGTTCCAGATTCTAAACCCGGGTTCTAGTCCCTGGTTCAGAAACGGCTCCGTCCTGGTTTTAGTCCTGGTTTTAATTCTGGTCCAGTCCCCGGTCCAGTCTCTGTCCCCTGTCCCATCCCTGGTCCAGTCCCCGGTCCCGTCCAAGTCCCAGTCCCCAGTCCAGTCCCCAGTCCAGTCCCATTCCTGGTCCCGTCCCCGGTCCCGTCCCCGGTCCCGTCCCCGGTCCCGTCCCCGGTCCTGTCCCCGGTCCTGTCCCAGTCCCCAGTCCAGTCCCCAGTCCAGTCCCCGGTCCTGTCCCATTCCTGGTCCCATCCCAGTCCCCAGTACAGTCCCCGGTCCTGTCCCCGGTCCTGTCCCAGTCCCCGGTCCAGTCCCCGGTCCAGTCCTCGGTCCTGTCCCAGTCCCCAGTCCAGTCCCCGGTCCTGTCCCAACCTCCTGTCCCGTTCCTGGTCCCGTCCCCGGTCCTGTCCCAGTCCCCGGTCCCGTCCCCGGTCCTGTCCCAGTCCAGTCCCCGGTCCTGTCCCATTCCTGGTCCCATCCCAGTCCCCAGTACAGTCCCCGGTCCTGTCCCCGGTCCTGTCCCAGTCCCGTCCCAGTCCCCGGTCCAGTCCTCGGTCCTGTCCCAGTCCCCAGTCCAGTCCCCGGTCCTGTCCCAACCTCCTGTCCCGTTCCTGGTCCCGTCCCCGGTCCTGTCCCAGTCCCCAGTCCAGTCCTCGGTCCTGTCCCCGGTCCTGTCCCCAGTCCCGTCCCAGTCCCCAGTCCAATCCCGTCCCTGTCCCAACCTCCGGTCCCGTCCCCGGTCCAGTCCCCCGGTCCCGTCCCCATCTCCGTCCCCAATCCTGGTCCCCCATCCCCAGTCCCGGTCCCGTCCCCCAGTCCCGTCCCTGGTCCCGTACCTGATATGAGGTGCTTCTCAGACAGCATGATCTTGGTGACCGGACTGCGGTGGACACTGAAGGTCTGGAAGAGCTGGGGTCCAGAGCCCACGGTCTCTGGGTGCTGGACGATGACCCGGACGGTCCCAGAGCTGGTCCCGTACGCGATCTCGATCCAGTTACCGCTGTCGCCTCAGAGACAGAACACACAACACTGTAGACCGGGACTGAACGCCGCCATTTTGAGAACGTTCAGAGCTGGTTCAGTCAAAGTTTAAGTCCAGTAGTAGTAGCAGTAGTAGTATTTGTAGTTGTAGTAGTAGTATTTGCAGTAGTAGTACTTGTCTTTGGGGTGAGGTAGACGCTCAGGGCAGTGATGGCGTCCTCTGTTGGGTCTCTGTACAGCTCTGTCACCAGGAGGTCGTTGTCCTTCATCCTCAGAGGAAACTTCTGCACATCTGGACAAAACAGAGACAGTTTAAATCAGGCTAAAACAGTAGCTGCTCTCAGGGTCATTTTATTTAACCGTGTGGAAGAGACAGGCCAGTACACAGAGTACACAGTACTGCCATTAGACTTTGAAGTAGAAATGCATGACTTTGTTTGTGTACTGGTCTGTAGGATGTGTAAGTATAAGTGTGTACTGGTCTGTAGGATGTGTAAATATAAATGTGTACTGGTCTGTAGGATGTGTAAGTGTGTACTGGTCTGTAGGATGTATAAATATAAGTCTGTACTGGTCTGTAGGATGTATAAATATAAGTGTGTACTGGTCTGTAGGATGTATAAATATAAGTGTGTACTGGTCTGTAGGATGTGTAAGTATAAGTGTGTACTGGTCTGTAGGATGTGTAAATATAAGTGTGTACTGGTCTGTAGGATGTGTAAATATAAGTGTGTACTGGTCTGTAGGATGTATAAATAGAAGTGTGTACTGGTCTGTAGGATGTGTAAATATAAGTGTGTAATGGTCTGTAGGATGTGTAAATATAAGTGTGTACTGGTCTGTAGGATGTGTAAATATAAGTGTGTACTGGTCTGTAGGATGTGTAAATATAAGTCTGTACTGGTCTGTAGGATGTGTAAATATAAGTGTGTACTGGTCTGTAGGATGTGTAAGTGTGTACTGGTCTGTAGGATGTGTAAATATAAGTCTGTACTGGTCTGTAGGATGCGTAAATATAAGTGTGTACTGGTCTGTAGGATGTGTAAATATAAGTGTGTACTGGTCTGTAGGATGTGTAAATATAAGTGTGTACTGGTCTGTAGGATGTATAAATATAAGTGTGTACTGGTCTGTAGGATGTATAAATATAAGTGTGTACTGGTCTGTAGCATGTGTAAATATAAGTCTGTACTGGTCTGTAGGATGTGTAAATATAAGTGTGTACTGGTCTGTAGGATGTGTAAATATAAGTGTGTACTGGTCTGTAGGATGTATAAATATAAGTGTGTACTGGTCTGTAGGATGTATAAATATAAGTGTGTACTGGTCTGTAGGATGTGTAAATATAAGTGTGTACTGGTCTGTAGGATGTGTAAATATAAGTGTGTAATGGTCTGTAGGATGTGTAAATATAAGTGTGTACTGGTCTGTAGGATGTGTAAATATAAGTGTGTACTGGTCTGTAGGATGTGTAAGTATAAGTGTGTACTGGTCTGTAGGATGTGTAAATATAAATGTGTACTGGTCTGTAGGATGTGTAAGTGTGTACTGGTCTGTAGGATGTATAAATATAAGTCTGTACTGGTCTGTAGGATGTATAAATATAAGTGTGTACTGGTCTGTAGGATGTATAAATATAAGTGTGTACTGGTCTGTAGGATGTGTAAGTATAAGTGTGTACTGGTCTGTAGGATGTGTAAATATAAGTGTGTACTGGTCTGTAGGATGTGTAAATATAAGTGTGTACTGGTCTGTAGGATGTGTAAATATAAGTGTGTACTGGTCTGTAGGATGTATAAATATAAGTGTGTACTGGTCTGTAGGATGTATAAATATAAGTGTGTACTGGTCTGTAGCATGTGTAAATATAAGTCTGTACTGGTCTGTAGGATGTGTAAATATAAGTGTGTACTGGTCTGTAGGATGTGTAAATATAAGTGTGTACTGGTCTGTAGGATGTATAAATATAAGTGTGTACTGGTCTGTAGGATGTATAAATATAAGTGTGTACTGGTCTGTAGGATGTGTAAATATAAGTGTGTACTGGTCTGTAGGATGTGTAAATATAAGTGTGTAATGGTCTGTAGGATGTGTAAATATAAGTGTGTACTGGTCTGTAGGATGTGTAAATATAAGTGTGTACTGGTCTGTAGGATGTGTAAATATAAGTCTGTACTGGTCTGTAGGATGTGTAAATATAAGTGTGTACTGGTCTGTAGGATGTGTAAATATAAGTGTGTACTGGTCTGTAGGATGTGTAAATATAACCGTGTACTGGCCTCATGTATTAAAGTATAAAGTACTTTCATATATGTATAATTTGTGTGTGTCTCACCGATGTAGTAAATGGAGCCGTTGTTGCAGCCCAGGATGAGCAGGGAGCCGGCCGTGTCGTAGGAGCTGATGGGGACCACATCCTGGTTCTGAGAGACACACAGGGGTCACAGAGGGGTCACAGGGGTCACACAGAGGTCACACATGTTTTGTATAAATGAAGACTTACGTGCAATTCTTAGTTGTTTTTTTTTTTTCAATTCTTTAAAGAAGTATTCAGCTTTTTTTCCCTTTCTGCCATGTTATTATGTTTGATTAAAGTTTGATTCAGCGAAAAACTGAGAGTGACTCACTGAAAAACTGTTGGCTAATGCTAATGCTAATGCTAATGCTAGCTTGTGAGTGTGGTGTTATTTGAGGGACTTGTTTAACAGCACAAATCACCTGTTGTAGTTCAGATGAGTCAGCTCTTTATGGTCAGATTGTGTTAAAACAAAGCTCAGATTAAAGTCTAACAGATTCAGACAGAGCAGTGCCTCCAGTTAGCGTCACACCCCCGGGGAATGTTGACGACATCAGCTGCAAAGTATGAACGGTGCCGTCGCTCTGGTACCTGCCAGTGTTTGGTGACGGCGTTCCACACTCCCACTTTCCCCGTGTGGCTGGTGGCGATGAGCTGATTCCCGATGAAGAACAGCGCCTCCACTGGAACATTCAGGCTAAACACTCCTGAAAACACAAGGGTATCAGGTTTAACACAGATGCCCTCCCATCCTCCTGTAGCCCCAAGGTGTTAAACTGTGAGGCTGGAGGCAGGTCAAATGTCTCTAGTGACTCTGTAGATGTTGTGTAGCGTCAGATGCCCTCCCGGATGTTGTGTAGCGTCAGATGCCCTCCCGGATGTTGTGTCGCGTCAGATGCCCTCCCGGATGTTGTGTCGCGTCAGATGCCCTCCCAGATGTTGTGGCGTGTCAGATGCCCTCCCAGATGTGGCGTGTCAGATGCCCTCCCAGATGTTGTGTTGCATCAGATGCCCTCCCAGATGTTGTGGCGTGTCAGATGCCCTCCCAGATGTTGTGTTGTGTCAGATGCCCTCCCGGATGTTGTGTCGCGTCAGATGCCCTCCCGGATGTTGTGTCGCGTCAGATGCCCTCCCAGATGTGGCGTGTCAGATGCCCTCCCAGATGTTGTGTTGCATCAGATGCCCTCCCAGATGTTGTGGCGTGTCAGATGCCCTCCCAGATGTTGTGTTGCGTCAGATGCCCTCCCGGATGTTGTGTCGCGTCAGATGCCCTCCCGGATGTTGTGTCGCGTCAGATGCCCTCCCAGATGTTGTGGCGTGGCTGAGTGAACATTTCTGACCGATCTCGTTCCCGTTGCCGTCGGGGCAGATGGACCACAGGATGATCTCAGTGACCGACGCCACGGCCACCATTTTGTCGTGTTCGCCCAGAGCGCCGCCCATCACTTTGGCGTTCAGGGCCACGCGGTCGATGAGCCAATCCAGACGCGGAGAGGTGAAGACGGTCTGCCAGCCCGTGGACTCCTTCACTCTGGAGGAAACAAATATATGACCTTTTCACAATAAAAGGGCAGCACGATGAGAGACAAAGAAACAAAAAAAAAAACACAGTCCCTGGTCTGAGGTGTAAGACACTTTAAAGTGCACTGTGTAACTTTTCAGGTGGAGGGTCGGTCATCTGCTCGTCTCCATGGAGATTTTAGCTTTTTGTCTACATGATCCTGGGGTTTTTATTTCACTATTGTGTCTGTAAATCAAGATATGAACATTAAAAACAGACAAATCAGGTCCTTTTTCCCCCGGAGCGGAGTGTGACGTCTCCCACCGTGTCGGGCTCCAAATGAAGCTCATCGAGGCTAGTGCTTATAGAGGCCGTGAGTGTCATAGCAACCAAAGAGCCAATCCAGAGCGAGGCTGTTGAAGGTAACGCCCCTTTGTGCCCGCACCGCTGATTCAACAGGGAGCGGGCGCTTGATTTACAGACACAATAGTGAAATAAAAACTCCAGGATCATGTGGAGCGGGTTAATACGAACATTTAAGACCGAAATCAGCAGCAGGTACAAAGAGAGGAGACAGATTTTACACAGGAAGTGAATTGGAGCCAGAGTCGATGGAGCAGGAAGTGCGACACGATCACTTCCTGTGCAGTCTGTGGTAGCGTCACACTCCTTTAGTTCATTTCTTTTATACAGTTAATCTGCATAAGTAGCTTTTTTGCGACGCCATAAACGAGGATCATCGTTGTTTGCGATTAGCGATCTCCCTCTCACCTGTAGCAGACGACAAACTGCGCGTACGCCACGGCGATCCAATTGTGATGTCCACAGATGATGCGTACGAGGCCGGGGTCATGTGACTGCGAGGGGGCGGGGCGTTCCTCGGGGCCTCGTGGACTCAGAATCCCAGAATGGCCCAGATTGGGAGGCATGGTGTTACTGCGCCGCACCGCCCTCTCCACCGGGGGCGCTCTGCTCGACATGAACTGGGAGCCGGCGACGCTGTGGCGGTTACGACGCTTCAACGGGTAAACTGTAAAAAAAACAACAACAACAAGAACATACAGAGTTTAATCTGAGCTGGACATGCCCTCCCCGTGTGTCAGACGCCCTCCCCGTGTGTCAGACGCCCTCCCCGTGTGTCAGACGCCCTCCCCGTGTGTCAGACGCCCTCCCCGTGTGTCAGACGCCCTCCCCGTGTGTCAGACGCCCTCCCCGTGTGTCAGACGCCCTCCCTGTGTGTGTCAGATGCCCTCCCCGTGTGTGTCAGATGCCCTCCCCGTGTGTCAGACGCCCTCCCCGTGTGTCAGATGCCCTCCCCGTGTGTGTCAGATGCCCTCCCCGTGTGTGTCAGATGCCCTCCCCGTGTGTGTCAGATGGCCTCCCCGTGTGTCAGACGCCCTCCCCGTGTGTCAGATGCCCTCCCCGTGTGTGTCAGATGCCCTCCCCGTGTGTCAGATGCCCTCCCCGTGTGTCAGATGCCCTCCCCGTGTGTGTCAGATGCCCTCCCTGTGTGTGTCAGATGCCCTCCCCGTGTGTCAGATGCCCTCCCTGTGTGTGTCAGATGCCCTCCCCGTGTGTCCTGTGGTTACACTGAGTTACCAGGAGGGGGCAGGTATCCGTTGAACAGCACATTTCCACAGGACGACCGGTCCAGTTCATCACATAACTGCAGCTTCCGCACTGAAACAAGAGGCGAAAGATGATGATGAGAAAGAGTCGTCTGAACAGTTAAGAGTGAAACGAGGTAAAAGCTCTGAGAAACACTTTTAAATGGTCCTATATCAGGAAAGACTGACTCAAACACAGACCTGGAGTTGTGTTTTGTTTCATTCACACATGTTTGAGTCACTTTATTATTAGTCTGTAACATCTGCAAAGCTCAAAATGTGACGTTCCACCTTGTGATGTCATGAATTGAATGGCCCATGTTGACTCTGGACTGGAAAGGTTAAAAGGAACTGTTTGTTTTATCAAAGAAATAAAACAAAACAAAAGAGTTTGAACAGAGATGGAGATGCAGGCCTGTGTGGTCAGAGGTCAGCGTGGGTCCGTTTAAAGGTCAGAGTGGGTTTGTTTAAAGGTCAGAGGTCAAGCGTGGGTCCGTTTAAAGGTCAGAGTGGGTTTGTTTAAAGGTCAGAGGTCAAGCGTGGGTCTAGAAAATTGTTGATAATGATTGTTGCTGTGGATGACAATGCGTTGCCGCACGTGTTGCTGTGGGTTACATAGCGTTGCCATGTGCGTTGCCGTGGGTTACCGAGTGGCGTGATGCCGTAGAACTCGGCCTCGTGCAGCAGCAGTTGGACGTGGATGGAGCGCGGGTGCAGCTCTTTGGAGCGAAGGAAGTTGAGGATCGGAGCGAACAGCGACGGGTCTCTGTCGATGAAGATCTGCAGAAAAAGAGGAAACAGAAGGACAGAGATTAGGCCTTGACACGACACAGAGATGTGACCTGCTGTGGACGACAGAGACTGACACACATCTGCAGATTTTTTCTAGGGATACACTGATATCGATACTGACACTGTGACTTTAAGTATCTGCAGATACCTGATATCAAACGATACCAGAGCACAATCTTTTTTCCTCAAAAAACACAGTTCACTTATTACAAAATTACCTGATTATGTAGCTGTTATTTTATACTTCAAATCATGACACAACAGCTTCAAATGAATAAAAGTTCAAACATTATGAGACTGCGCCCACATCGGCCCGTAAATATTCTCATTAAATCAAATTAAAGGCCCACCAGGAAGGCCCACCTGAACCAATATCATCAGACCGATACCCCAGCACATTCTCCTGGTTTTGTGATACCAGTATCGGTGCATTCCTATTTTTTCGATATATTGCCCGTCACTTTCTATATTAACACTGTACATTCTTTTTAACTTCTAAAACCTAAACTCTTGTCTAAAGATTGTGTGGATTAGGAAAATGAAACAGTAAAAACGTGTAAATGAGACTCACGGCTCCAGTCTCGTCCTTCAGCGTGGAGATCCGACCGCTCAGCAAACTGCACCGAACAAGACCACGCTCAGGATCAACATTTAAACACAACAGAAACTATCAAACTCATCTTTATTCTTATGCAAAACACACACCTGGAGAAGAAGGAGTCCGGGACCCACGTGAGCGTCTGCCGGGAGGTGCTGAACCTGAAATCAAACGCACCCCACACGTTACAGCGGCCCAAGAGCACAGAGGAACAGAGGTGTGATGATTTGTGTCACATTAACAATAAAACATTAAGCTCACGTCTAAACACTTTATATTTGAGAGATTATTAGTTTTACATTTTAATACTTTCATTAAGTCAAACGTCTGATTTCACTTGACCTGGTGGCGTCGCCTGATTGTGTGAGACAAATGGATTTCTCACACAGGAACATTCCGGGCAAAGCTATAACATCTCCATGGAGACAAGCAGAGAAGTTACACAGTGCATCTTTAAATCTGCTCACCCATTTGGCAGTGTTATGGTGCTTTGATTTGCTATTTTAAAAACACTCTTTATTTAGACAATATACTGTGATTTTACACATTAAATATAGTACTTTGTGTTCTATTCCATGTGTGTTATGTGTGTGTTACATGTGTGTGTTATGTGTGTAATCCTCAGTGTGCAGTAGTTCACACTGGTCCATGTGTCTTATACATGTGAAACAGACACATCAGTATAAACAGATTCAGGACAGACTCATTTCTGTCAATGGGACTTTTTTAGTATCAAAACCTGAAAAATGAGGATCTAGTTTCGATACTAATTTTAGTAGTAATGATTTTCTGTTTTTCGATACTTTTGACAGCTCTATCAGACAGTACCATGAACAGTACAACTACTTAAACAGATTTAAAGTGCACAGTGGAACTTTTGTGGCCAGGTGTTTGTTTCCTGGAGATGATACTGAGACTTTAGCAGCTGCTGTGAGGAGCAGCTCAGACACAGAGGGTCATAACAGCTGAGCTCACTGCTGTTTGTCATCGACACAAACATCACACACTTATTAAAACTTATACTTTATGTGAAGATCAAACACCATTTTCACATTACAAATAGACTTTTGTCCATTGTTCTGCACAGAGAAGCAAATAAACTAATATTTGGACCCTGGAAACTCAAAGTAGTTGAATTTTGAATAAGTACATTCATGACACATACTAGATCTTTACTCTATATAAGGCAAAAATATGAAAAGGTGCAATAAAAAACTCCCTTTTAGTGACATTTCACTCTTTTTACACGGATTTGTTGTTTTAATTAAAGTTTAACATCATTTTTTCTCCGGGTGAGAGTTTTTCCGGTGGCTAGCTGGAGTTAGCATGTTAGCATGTTAGCCCCGGCTCCTCTCAGCTCCTGCCCGGCTCCTCTCACCTCTTCCCGCCCACGTTCAGGTGGATGATGTCCCCGCTCCTCCCCGGGCTCGTCATCCTGTCCCCGGTGCGTCCTGTCGCTCTTTTATCGGGTTTTTACTCCATGTTTGTTGGATTTGGGGCTGTTGTTGTTGAGCAGCGACTTCCGGGATCCGCGGCTGTGGCGGGAAACAAAGCCCGGACTGGAGTCAGTGACCCGCGGCAGAGGAGGGAGAGAAGACACGGAGCAGGAGCAGGAGCAGGGAGCAGGAGCAGGAGCAGGAGCAGGAGCAGGGAGCAGGAGGAGGGAGCAGGAGCGCATCGTTCCAAAAGTAAATTTCTCATTCATTTTTCCCATTGACTTTCCCAAAATAAAGAGCATTAAAGGTTTGAAAGTTCAGGGACAGTGAGCTGTGGTAACAAATCACCATTTTATTTAAAAGTTGTTTCTGAAACTGTATAAACCGCTGAATTATAAAGCATTTAACTGAATCTTCTGTTTTAAATGTGCTTTTTGGATACAAAATAAATAAATGCAACAGTAAGAAACAATCATCTTCACATGACTGTTCCTACTGCAGCCAAAACAATAAATGAAAAACAACAGTCGTAAAGCTGGCTAATCGGACCAAGAGACGCAAGACTCGGGGAAAATGTACAGTGTTTATTTACAGGTTGTGAAAATACAATCAATAATGTGGGTTGATCTGGGGAACAGGAGCCGGGATGCGGGTCAGGATCCAGCGTCGGGCTCATGAACCCCAAGGGTTGCGAAGCCCTGATTCGACGTCAGATTCACGTGGCTAAAAATCACGTGACCATGACATACGGGGCTTCATTACGTCAACACTACGTTTCGAGCTCTGATTGTGCGCTGCTTTGAGGGAAGTTTGAAGAGAATTGGCTTGTAATTATGTCATAGCCCCCTAATGCCATACATATAAATATCCAGCAGATGTCGCTATTCTAACACTCTCTGCCATTTCAAAGCAGGTGTTTCATAGTGATTCAGTGGTTCACGGGGCTTCAGTTTCTCCAACACTAGAGACAGGTCGACCAGAGCCAGGGAGAAGAGCAGGGTGCAGAGTGGGGTCCAGAAACGTGGAATGCAGAGACGAGACTGTACCAGGACTGGGAAGCAGGAGCAGAGCCGGGAGCGAGGGAGCTGGGACGGTCCAGAGAGCAGGATCTGAAGAGCAGCATAAAAATGGCAGGTACAGGAGCGGACCAAGGAATGCAGACTCGGGGCAATTTTACAGTGTTTATTAACAGTTTGTGAAATAATATGAGTCAATAGTTCATTAAACACACGGGAGGCGAACCAGGCGTGTGGAGTGTTGAGCAGAAACAGGGAACACCAGGACCGGACGAGGACAGGATCGGACTCAGGAACAGAGCAAGCCAAGCGAGGGTAGTCCGGAGCAGACACGGAGACAGCCAGGGCCGGAGCGGGACAGGACCGGAGACGAGACCAGGGGGAACCGGGCAGGAGTAATCCAGAGAGCAAGGACCAGGGCAGGAGAGGAGAAGCAGGCCGGAGACCAAGACAGGACAGGAGGCGAAGACGAGGGGTGGACTGTACCAGAGCTGGAGTGCAGGGTCAGGAGCAGGAGCGAGCGAGAGCAGGAATCTGGGAAGCAGCAAAATCCAGTAAGACACGAGTAGAAAGGTAACGGGATACAAATGTCACGTGGCCACCGTAAGGCGAGTGGGGGGTTAGGAAAGGGTTAATACTCCATCATACTTTTTAATTTAATCCGACAACGCCACCTAGAGTTAAAGAGTCTAGGACTCTATTCTAATATTCCGGCAGGTCACAGGGGTGAGCAATGAGTTAAAACCAACAGTGTATTTCTATAACCATTTATTAAGACAAGGATTTAAAAAAAAGGGACATAAAATGTTTTATAAAATGTCCACAGGGAAAATTGGATTTCCGGAAGGCCACAACAACGTCCCTGTAAAATGTCCACCGGGGACGGGTCAAAACGCTATGGCCCAGGCGCTCACGACAGCAGACGGGGTCCCCCTCGTACTCCTAGGCCCTCCAGGCTGCACCACCACGCGGACCCTGTGGGGGAGGACACAGACCGGCACCAGTAGACTGTACTAAGGATCTCTTTTCCCCAGCCCAACCCAGGCGTCACCGACTCACCGCGCTGGACGGCGATGAGCCGTCCAGTGTTAGTCGTGCACGCCGTGGTAATATCAATCCGCCTCCGGGTCCACGCATTCGGGTCCGCACCGCCTCCAGCCGCCGCGCTGCGTCGCCCTGGGTTACGCTCTGGGCTCCTCCGGGCCGAGACCGTCGGTTGTTCCTACGGGGAAGGGACAGGACAACTGCCAGTGGGGGGTACAATAGGCCCGCTACAACCCACCCCACATGCGGCCGACTCACCGAGCTGGACGGCTTTTAAGAGCCGTCCAGTGTTAGTATTCGCCGTAGGTCAGCCCCGTCCTCCGGTCCCCCGCCTCCTCCAGGCCGGCACACTGCGTCACTCCAGTACTGCGCTCCGGCTCCTCCGGATCGCCCGATGCCGTCTCCACAGGGCCCGGCTTCAATCCCACGGCTTGCGCTGTGTCCAGGCCGTCCTCGTCTGCGCGTCAGCGCTGCGTCTTGTCCCCCGTACGTTTTCCCTTTCCCCTGTTGCACCTGTTTCCTAGTCCAGCGTGTCCCGTGTGCGTGTCCCGTGTGTCCGTCTCCTCCTCGTGTGCGTCTGTCTATTTATCGGCACCCTCTAACAGCCCACACCTGTTGTTCATTTAGGAAGGCACCGGCATCAACGTCCTCCGCGATTGGCCCAAAAGGGTGGGGCCACGCCCCAAGAGCTGTTCAATAAAACAGTCTAAAAGTCACACCATGCGGGAAACAACATGCAGTAAAAACATGCAATAAAAACACGCAACCCACACAAAACACTAAACATAAAACAGCCCAACATCCCCACACAAACTTGAGCTGGAACATTCACGTTTACACGCGGACGGTCTGGCCCTGAGTGTCATCTGCAGAGCCCTCATATACTCGACAGCAGGTGGTGATGATTGTGCTAATGCTCTCCAGGTGAGCACAGGAGGAGTAGGAACTCCGCCCAGCTCCGGATTCAGACAGGTAGGGGAGGGGGAAAGCACACAGGGAGACAGACAATGCAGCATCATGACAAAATTCCAATGAGCAAGTTAACGAGAGCAAAAACACCAAAAAGCAAGAACGAGCTAGAATATTCACGTTTACACGTGGACGATCTGGTACCGTGTGTCTGATTCTGGCTCCTCTTATCCACGGCAGGTGGTGTTGATTGCGCTGATGAGCTGCAGGTGTACGTGGGAGGAGCCAGGAGCTCAGCCCAGCTCAGGCAGGTGAGGGAGGGAAGAAACAGGGCAGGAGACAAAACAAGGAACGGAAAAGTGCAGATCGTGAAAAAAATAATAATAATTGTTGTTATGTATAAATAATCTGTAAAACCTTTTTAAAACGTTCTTATTTTTTATAGTCTGTGTGTGTGTTTCTTCTGTTGTCATGTGTGTGTCATGTGTTTTATTGTATTTTGTATTTTTTATGTTTTGTCTCGTGTCTGTGAAGAAAACTGAAATATAAACTAAAAAATGTATTAAAATATTAAAACTCTATGGAAAAATGAATGTAAAATGAAGTTCAAGACCTGGAGTGAGTCAGTGTCCAGATCCATGTGGAGGTATTTATAAATCTGTGACAGAGGAGCAGACAGAGGAGCAGAGACAGAGGAGCAGAGACAGAGGAGCAGACACAGAGGAGCAGACACAGAGGAGCAGACACAGAGGAGCAGACACAGAGGAGCAGAGACAGTGAAGATAGAGTGAGGGAGAGAGAGACTAGAGAGAGAAAGAATATATATAGAGAGAAAGGGAAGGAGGGAGAGAGATAGTGAGTGATACTTTTTACTTTTACTTGAGTACATTTCAGAGCAGTATGTGAAAAGTAAAAGTATTTTTTCTGATTGTGTGAGACCTGCTGAAAAGGCTCAGGTTTATTTTTAACACGTTCAGAATTTGAACAAAAATAAACAAATAAAAACGGATAAAAAATATTTATTCATTTGTTTCTGTTGAACAAAATTCAGCTCAAAACTTTATCAAAATCACCACATTTGAAACTTTATTAGATCTGAAACAAATACTGTGACTTTTTAAACTACTACTACTACTACTACTACTACTACTACTACTACTACTACTACTACTACTACTACTACTACTACTACTACTACTACTACTACTACTACTACTACTACTACTACATGACGTCTGCAGTTTGTCTTTGAGAGAAAATAAAACATTTCCACAGTGATTTTTGTACAGATTTGTTGTATTTTACACAGAGGAGGGTGAGTCTGTGCGACACAGAGACACTGAGGAGCCAGAAGAACAGAGACTAAACCCAGGGAGCAGAGTGTCAGTGAAGGTGGAGTTGAAGGTGGTGTTGAAGGTGTGGAGGTGGGTCAGTTGGTCAGAGGAGACTGTGTAGAAGGACAGAGAGCCAGCAGGACAGTCCACAAACACTGAGACTGTCCCAGAAGAGGAGGACCAGGGCTGAGGGAGGAAGGTGTGTTTGTCATTATGATGAACAGAGAAACGACCTCCAGAACAGATCAGACTCCAGGACTGATCATTGTATCCAAACGCACTGTCATATCTGTGTCCTTTCCTTCTGATTCCTCTGTAAGACACTGATATATAAACCTCTCCTCTCCACTGGACCTCCCAGTAACAGCGACCAGTCAGACCAGTGGAACACAGAATCTGTTTCCAGTAGTCAAATCTGTCCTGATGATCTGGATACGGCTGATCCTCTGTCACATGTGTCACCTTCTTGTTGTTGTCAGACAGTTTGAGGTTTCTCTGAGCTGTGTTTGGATCCAGAGTGAGATCACAGAAATCTGATGGAGAGAAGACACAACACAGCAGCAGTTAGTCCCATGTGGAGACACACATTTAATTATAGTTTAATATGGGTCAATCTATTCATGAAAGATTTAAAGTCCATTATTTATGATGAATGTGTTTTTATTCTGATGATTTTATTTGTGAATCATGTCTTATATTTGGCTCATGTTTCTTTTGCTTCAGCTCTATATTTCCTTTAGTTTCAGCCTCACATCTATTTCAGATTCTTTTCAGTGTAAAACTTGAGTTTGTTGCTGCAGTGACAAAGTGCAGCTCCAGTCTCTGACGTCACTCCACACATTCTACACTCCTCTGTGCTCCTCCTGTGCTCCTCCTACACTCCTCTGTGCTCCTCCTGTGCTCCTCCTACACTCCTCTGTGCTCCTCCTACACTCCTCTGTGCTCCTCCTGTGCTCCTCCTACACTCCTCTGTGCTCCTCCTGTGCTCCTCCTACACTCCTCTGTGCTCCTCCTGTGCTCCTCCTACACTCCTCTGTGCTCCTCCTGTGCTCCTCCTACACTCCTCTGTGCTCCTCCTGTGCTCCTCCTACACTCCTCTGTGCTCCTCCTGTGCTCCTCCTACACTCCTCTGTGCTCCTCCTGTGCTCCTCCTACACTCCTCTGTGCTCCTCTGTGCTCCTCTGTGCTCCTCCTGTGCTCCTCCTGTGCTCCTCCTGTGCTCCTCCTGTGCTCCTCCTTTGCTCCTCCTTTGCTCCAGCAGCAGTAGTTCTGATGGGGCTTGGTGCTCCTCCTGTGCTCCTCTGTGCTCCTCCTGTGCTCCTCCTACACTCCTCTGTGCTCCTCCTGTGCTCCTCCTACACTCCTCTGTGCTCCTCCTACACTCCTCTGTGGTCCTCCTGTGCTCCTCCTACACTCCTCTGTGCTCCTCCTGTGCTCCTCCTACACTCCTCTGTGCTCCTCCTGTGCTCCTCCTACACTCCTCTGTGCTCCTCCTGTGCTCCTCCTACACTCCTCTGTGCTCCTCCTGTGCTCCTCCTACACTCCTCTGTGCTCCTCCTACACTCCTCTGTGCTCCTCCTGTGCTCCTCCTTTGCTCCAGCAGCAGTAGTTCTGATGGGGCTTGGTGCTCCTCCTTTGCTCCTCCTTTGCTCCAGCAGCAGTAGTTCTGATGGGGCTTGGTGCTCCTCCTTTGCTCCTCCTTTGCTCCTCCTTTGCTCCAGCAGCAGTAGTTCTGATGGGGCTTGGTGCTCCTCCTTTGCTCCTTCTTTGCTCCTCCTTTGCTCCAGCAGCAGTAGTTCTGATGGGGCTTGGTGCTCCTCCTTTGCTCCTCCTTTGCTCCAGCAGCAGTAGTTCTGATGGGGCTTGGTGCTCCTCCTGTGCTCCTCCTTTGCTCCTCCTTTGCTCCTCCTTTGCTCCTCCTTTGCTCCTCCTTTGCTCCTCCTTTGCTCCTCCTTTGCTCCAGCAGCAGTAGTTCTGATGGGGCTTGGTGCTCCTCCTTTGCTCCTCCTTTGCTCCTCCTTTGCTCCAGCAGCAGTAGTTCTGATGGGGCTTGGTGCTCCTCCTTTGCTCCTCCTTTGCTCCTCCTTTGCTCCAGCAGCAGTAGTTCTGATGGGGCTTGGTGCTCCTCCTTTGCTCCTCCTTTGCTCCAGCAGCAGTAGTTCTGATGGGGCTTGGTGCTCCTCCTTTGCTCCTCCTTTGCTCCTCCTTTGCTCCAGCAGCAGTAGTTCTGATGGGGCTTGGTGCTCCTCCTTTGCTCCTCCTTTGCTCCTCCTTTGCTCCAGCAGCAGTAGTTCTGATGGGGCTTGGTGCTCCTCCTTTGCTCCTCCTTTGCTCCAGCAGCAGTAGTTCTGATGGGGCTTGGTGCTCCTCCTTTGCTCCTCCTTTGCTCCAGCAGCAGTAGTTCTGATGGGGCTTGGTGCACACAGAGACATGTGGCTCTGTGTTTCAGGAGCTTGTTCACAGCTTCTGTCCTTTTGCCAGTGTTTGTGTGTCTGTTGTTGTTCTAGTGATGAGGAGGAGGCAGCAGAGGAGCTCAGAGGAGAACAGGGGATTGGTTTAAATCCACTGTCTCCAGAAGAAGAATGAAGATCACTGTTGTGTTTGAGCTGAAACATGAGTGCAGTTACACAGCTCCAGACTGGACTCTTCAGGATCTGCTTCAGGAGTCAGTCGTGGACACAGCTGTGGACCTCACAGTCTGAGGCCACACCCACAGAGAGCGCCGTGGGGGAGGGGCCAGTGAGTCTCAGTCTGACTGACAGAGATGAGACGTGCTCCAGATGTTTGGTTATTTCCCATGATGCTTTATCTGAAAGTCCCTAAACTCATAAAACAGTCATTTAAATCATAATAACCATGTGCAGTATTGAAGTGTTGTTTGTGTGAGACAAATAAAATCATAAAAATAATCAGTGTTAAATGGATTAATTCAGACTTACATCTCCTGATCGGATTCATCCATCTTTCTCCAGCAGGACTCAGTCTGAAACACATCAGAGAGTCAGAGGAGGTTCACTTCATGTGACACTAAAGACGACATCTTTGTGTCGACTGTATAGTTCTAATCTTTTAAACCAGTGGATCATTATGTTATAATTTAGACAAGATAAAACCAAAGAGATGGATGAAAACTGAATGTTGATCTAAAATGACTTAATAAAAGAGAAGAGTCCGCTGACGTCTGGGTTGGAACATTTTGGAGACCAGTGAGGTTTTAGGAGCTGATTCCCTGTCACTTTATGAGACGTCACTGTAAACAACATCACAACAAAGTAGCGCCACCTATGGACAGACACTGTTCATGTTACTTTGTTTTTTTTCAGAGTAGTGGCCCACTGTGCCACGGCACTGGGCAGTGGAGGTTAAATAGGGTAAATCAGAACAATGACGTCTTGAACACAGGAGAATAAAGATTCAAACATGAATCACTCCAAATACAAATGTGAGTGGAAACAACAACAGAGTTAAAAGATTTAACCTCCTGGGACCTGGCGTCCTCATGTGGACAACACATTTTGGGTTGTCTAGGCCACAATGCAGTTTTTTAAAAGAAGAATAACATCAACAAGAACAGCAACAATGTAAATATATTCAATTTAGAAAGAAAATACGAGTTTAGAATGTTTAGAATATAATATAATGTTTTTATTTTGAATTTGTTTTTTTTGGCACATGTTTTCCTGCTCCTGTCTCTTCACACGAGACACTTTGTTCCAAGAGGCACATTTGTTGTTTCTCATTTTGTTTTTACTCTGGACAAATGTTGCTGTTTCAGGGTCTTAATAAACAGTTTTTGCAAATCATTACTCAAATGTTTGATCAAAATGATTCAAATGTCCACTCATGAGGACCTTTGATTTACATCACCTTTCTCAGAAACGACATAATGTAAAAATATATTTCTTTGTTTTTACACTCGTCAGGTCCAATCAGCCCAAATAAAGAGAATTGAATAAAACATGTCATCCAAGAGCTCGGGTCTTCGGAGGTTAAAGAGTTGCTTTTTGCAGAATAGTCTCCTTTAACCTTTAACCCTTTCAAGACGATGACATCACATCTGAGTCTGAGGAAAATCTTTTATAAAATTGTGCATCATTTTTTAACAATGAAGGTCAGAAACTTTTTTTCACTTTGAAAACCGGAGAGTTGGGATTTCATGTGTGTCGGGTGTGTGTTGTGTGTTTTAGTTGTGTCGTGTGTGTCATGTGTGTTGTGTGTGTTGTGTCTGTCGTGTGTGTCGTGTGTGTTGTGTGTGTCGTGTGTGTTGTGTGTGTTGTGTCTGTCGTGTGTGTCGTGTGTGTTGTGTGTGTCGTGTGTGTTGTGTCTGTCGTGTGTGTTGTGTGTGTCGTGTGTGTCGTGTGTGTTGTGTGTCAAGGCATTTGTTGTTTTATTCACAGGAAACACAGCTCAGATAATTCTAAAAGAAGACAGACAGAAAGAAGAACTGGCACGTAGTAATTTTTATTATTATTATTATTATATTTTATTTTTTTAAGCCAAAAATGACTTTTGACTGTAGTTACAGACTTGATATTTTCACTTTTGAGGCTATGGCTCTAAATTAAACGTTGTTTATGTCCAAAAAGTTGTCGATTCATGTTTGTTGTGAATTTTATTTTCTGTTTCTTTCATTTGCATTTCTGGGTCTGTAGATTTTATTACAATCATATGACACAACTACAGCATGCACCCTGTGAAATAACAGGTTGTACTGAAACATTCATCCATAACACTTCATAATGGGCTAAAATGGACGGTTTTAATAACAAACCTGAGCAAAAAAATTCAAACAAAGAAAAATGTATTGAAATGGCCATTCGGGCTTGAAGGGTTAAAGGTTTGTAGTGTCGAGTCTGACAGTGGTTCTCAAGCTCTGCTACATGGGCCTCCTCAGATGGGTCTGAAGTCTGTTTTAAATGGTTATACTGTGTTCTATGGTTTTCTGTGTTTGTCATTGTGAGTACAAGTTTATTGTTTTCTATTTTAGTTCAGGTTAATCACAGTACCTGAGAGTGTCCAGTTTGCAGTGGGGGTCCTCCTGTAGAGCAGACAGGAGCTTTACTCCTCTGTCTCCTGGATGGTTGTAGCTGAGGTCCAGTTCTCTCAGATGGGAGGGGTTGGACCTCAGAGCTGAGGCCAGAGAAGCACAGCCTTCCTCTGAGACCAGACAACCTGACAGTCTGAGGACACGTTATTGGAATCAGTCAGTTCTTTAGTAACATTCAATCCGATGAGACAAATAAAATGTCCCATATCTTTGTTACTTTTATCACATTTTAATTTTCAATGCAACTACCAACAGGTTATGTAATAATACACAGAAATATTAGCTCATATTAGTTCATTAGAGAAGCCTTCAGAATAGAAATGACAAGTTCAGATACATTCATCTCAACAATCTTTAAAAAACAAAACAAAAACAAATCTACTGTATTAGTTTGAGTTATTTTTCCATTATTATTAATTTAATGTAAAACAGTTTATACAACAAATCAACAAAGAGCCAGAACATAACACCAATCACTTTTGAGAAAAAAATAGGTTTGTTTGGTCTGTCTAGAAACAGTAATCAACAAAATATTAGAGGAAAAAAGGAAACAGTGGACCAGTATCGTTTTGTATATTTCTGACCTGAGCTGTTCCACTTTACAGTGAGGACTCTTCAGACCAACAGACAACATCTCCAGCCCTGAGTCCTTCAAGTCGTTGAGACTGAGATCCAGGACTGTCAGACTAGAGGACTGGGAGCTGAGGACTGAGGACAGAGCTTCACAGCTTCTCTCTGACAGGTCACAGCCGCTCAGTCTGGAGAGAGAAAACATTGTTTATGTAGAAGTTGAAACAAACCATCCTCTGTTAAACAAATGTTACTCACAGAGCTTTGTTGGAGGCCTTGACCACTGGCAGCAGCCTCAGGAGAGCCTCCTCTGAAGCACAGTATTTCTTCAGCTCAAACTGGTCCAGATCTTCTTCTGATGACAGTAAGATGAAGGCCAGAGCTGAGCACTGAGCAGGAGACAGTTCATCTTCAGACAGACGTCCTGAACTCAGGTACTGTTGGATCTGCTCCACCAGAGAACGATCATTCAGTTCATTCAGACAGTGGAGCAGGTTAATGCTCCTCTCTGCAGACACATCCTCACTCAGCTTCTCCTTGATGTACTCAGCTGTTTTCTGATGGGTCCGGGAGCCTTTTCCTGTCTGTTTCAGCAGACCTTGTAGAAGGCTCTGATTGGTCGGCAGTGAAAGACCCAGGAGGAAGCGGAGGAGCAGGTCCAGGTGTCCATTTGGACTCTGCAAGGCCTGGTCCACAGCTGTCTGGTAAAACTGGATTGATTTGCTGCTACCTGTCAGTGAAGTTTGGTTCTCTGAGAGGAGGTTGATCCCAGTGTTGATGAAGGTCTGACGCACGTGAAGAGCAGCCAGAAACTCCTGCACACTCAGATGGATGAAGCAGTAGACCTTGTCCTGGTACAGGCCTGGCTCCTCTCTAAAGACCTGTGTGAACACTCCAGAGTACACTGAGGCCGCTGCAGCGTCCAGTCCACACTCCCTCAGGTCACACTCGTAGAAGATCAGGTTTCCTCTCTGCAGCTGCTCAAAGGCCAGTTTTCCCAGAGACTTCACCATTTTCCTGGTCTTTAGACTCCAGTGTGGGTCTGTCTCAGATCCTCCTTCATACTTGATGTTCTTGACTTTGGCCTGAACCACCAGGAAGTGGATGTACATCTGAGTCAGGGTCTTGGGCAGCTCGTCTTTCTCTCTGCTTTTCAACACATGCTCCAGGACTGTGGCAGCGATCCAGCAGAAGATTGGCATGTAGCACATGATGTGGAGGCTTCTGGACGTCTTGATGTGGGAGATGATTATGTCGGCCTCATCAGTGAATCTTTTCCTGAAGTACAGCTCCTTCTGTGGGTCAGTGAACCCTCTGACCTCTGTCACCATGGAGACGCACTCAGCAGGGATCTGATTGGCTGCTGCGGGTCGTGTGGTTATCCAGAGGCGAGCGGAGGGAAGCAGGCTCCCCCTGATGAGGTTTACCAGCAGCACGTGCAGTGAGGTGGACTCTGTGGGGTCGGTCAGGGCCTTGGTTTTGGTGAAGTCCAGAGGAAGTCTGCACTCGTCCAGACCGTCAAAGATGAAGAGCACCTGGAGGTCTTCAAAGCTGCAGAGTTCTGTTTGTGTTTGACTAAAGAAGTGATGAACAAGTGTCACCAAGCTGAAGTTTCTCTCCTTCAGCACATTGAGTGCTCTGAAAGTGAACGGGAACAGCAGCTGTATGTCCTGGTTGGCTTTGCCTTCAGCCCAGTCCAGACTGAACTTCTGAGTGAGCACTGTTTTCCCGATGCCAGCCACTCCCTTTGTCAGCACTGTTCTGATTGGTCCATGTGTGTGAGCTGGGCCTTTAAACATGTCTTCACATGTGATGGGTGTCTCTGCTGGGTCTGGTTTCCTGGAGGCTGTTTCCATGTGTCTGACCTCATGTTCCTGGTTGACCTCTGAAGACCCTCCCTCTGTGATGTAGAGCTCTGTGTAGATCTGATTCAGAAGGGTGGGGTTTCCTGCTTTAGCGATGCCCTCAAACACACACTCAAACTTCTGCTGCAGGTTAGACTTCAGTTTACGCTGATAATCTCCAGAATAAGTCCCTGAATAACTCCCTGAATGAAGACAACAGATACAGGCCTGAGTCTCAGAGAATATAAAACGACTGTGAGCACCTTGTTAAATGTGTTAAATGGTCCTACTGCTCCACAGACGCTCAGCCAGCTCCTTCTGCTTCATCCTCCTCAGGAAGTTCAGTGTGATCTTCAGAACAGCCTCACTGCTGCTCCTCTGCTCTTCATCCTCATCCTTCACAGGCTCTAAGCATTCTGGGTAATCTGTACTCAGAACCTTGTGGAGCTTCTTCAGCTCCATCTGGACAAAAGTGAAGATGTCCTCCTCCAGAAGCTGAACAGACACATTATAAACAACAGAAATACAGTCAGTGTCAGATCTGTGTGGAACAAGTTCTCATTCATCTGAACATTTACAAACTTTAGTGACAGACCATAAATATGGAGTCCAGCTGTGTCTGATGGTGCTGACCACTGGAGACCTCTGGACCCTGCTGCTCCACTCTGTGAGAGAGACTCATCAAACACTTATGTTCATTTCAATTGTTTTATTCAACACTCATGGAAACTCACGGCTCTGTGGAAAAATGAAGTGGATGTGGCATAGACCAGTCACTCCTGAGGGACTCACAGATGGGACCAGGTTCAGATGGAGGATGTTTCTGGTGGATCCTGAGACACCGAAGAAAACACACTTCAGTCACAGTGACTCTTCTTTACACTTGTGTTCACTCCAGAATCATCACATACAACGTCTATTAACTTATTCTGTGGTTCAATTTTCACACAAACAACTGTACACACTGATATTATAAAGTTGTCATTAAGATTGTCCATACTGTTCCCCATAGTGTTACCAGTAGTATACTGTAGGGGTCGCTGCAGTCACATTCTGTTCTCTACTACAGTCTGTACATGTTCTGGTCCACTGATAATAAATATCTTGTGTTTATTACAAATGGACTGGTTATTGTGAACACATCTACATGTCAGAAGTGGGAAACATCAGAAAGACTGAACAGACCATGAAGACAACTGAAGAAAGAAAACACCTGTGTCCATGTGTCACACCTGTGTCCATGTGTCACACCTGTGTCCATGTGTCACACCTGTGTCCACGTGTCACACCTGTGCCGTGTGTCACACCTGTGTCGTTAGTACAACCACAACTTTATACAGCGACATTGAACTGGAACAAGACTTATTCTGTAAAACTCTTTGAATGACTTTGTGTAAATTGTGTTGTAACTGTTGACTCTTTAAAAACAAGTCGTCCATATGATTCTAAAAAGGCTGTGAACATAAAGTCCTGACATTATGAGGAGTTCTGAGTCTGACTTACTCTGGACCATGGAGTCTTTTAAAATCATTCCATCGTTTCATAGAGCGATCACTCTTGAGTGAGACGGCCCTGGCCCCAGGAGCAGGTCTGTGGACACAGATGGAGCAGTGGCTTTAGTCTGAGCTCTGACATGGAGAACAGTGGTGGAGTGTTAGTGATCCTCTCTTACCTGTGAGCTTTTTTAGAGGGAGGGGCTCCGTCCTCTCTGGTCTCTCTCTGATCCATGCTCAGTCCAGGTTCATGTGATCTCAGACCCTCAGGAGGAGTCGACGCATGAAGCCCACTGCAAAAAGTCCAAAATCAAACATATACCTGCAACGCAACTCAATAGAGTTTATGTTGTTTTTCTGTGTAAATGTGTCGTTGTACCGGTGGAGCCACAGATGAATGGTTTTGGTTTCAGTGCTGCACTGTGGAAGTCGTCACATTCCTGCCATGAGCCTCAAGACTTTTATTACTATGAAATTAAACTCGAGATTTTAGAACTTTATGTAAATGTAGAAAATATTTTCTACGGCTCAAGAAAAACCTCACAACTAGTTATACCAGAAATAAAGAGACATAAAAAAGCTTAAAATGTAATGAAATATTAAATAATTAGAAATGAAAAAACACAGAATGAACCAAAAGACACGACCAAAACCAAAGAAAGTCTCATTTTAGTTGAATCCACAGCCCAAAGTCCAAAGTCCAAATCACTGCCAGACGATTAAAGCAAATCTTTATAAATATGTGTCAAATAAAAGTCATTTAAAACCATTGAAAACTACAATTATGTCTATTCAAAAACAAGGACTATAACCAGGAAATAAACCAGAAAATAAACCAGGAAATAAACCAGGAAGAACTCAGGTCTGAACTAAATCAGTATTAAACAAGTTCTAAAGTTTAGAACTAAACCAGGACTAAACCAGGACTAAACCAGGACTAAACTGTGTTAAATAGAATCAAACTAGTGAAACCTGAGCAGATCCAAAGAGTCCAAAGTGTCTCAGAGAAAAGTGCGTAGTTGAAGTGTCTTGGGTGTGGGGCACCTGTTGTGACTCAGAGCTGCTCCTCTATTGGCTGTAGTCCAGGTGGGCGGGGCTTCTCTTGGCTGAGTGACAGGAGGCTGCCCCTGAGCTCTGAGTCTGTGTCGACCTCATTTAGTCTGACAACAGAAAATGGGGCAATTTGAATGTATTTTAGATGTGGGAGCTTTTCTTTATTGTATAATCGTCCTTTTAACTCCACCATGTGAGGATCCTACAAACTAAACCTGCTGAATCAGGGATAACAGCCTGAACTGAACTCCACCCCACATTTAAATATATTTAGAGAGACTTGACTGGGATAAAGTGTAAACATGTCTCCCTAATATTAAAACATCTGCATTTATTACTAAAACAAGGCTGATGTAGTACTCATGGTGATCACAAGAGGGCAGCACCTGTCTGTGCTGTACACTCAATGTGACTCTTCTTCTCCTCTGTTGCATTCATGAACCGCATAAAACTAGGAATCTGTGAAATTCAATCAAAATGACCCATTTTAATGAACAGACAAACACTAACAACTGTCTGCATCATTTACATTTGACTCTTTGTCTTTTAAATCTTCATTTCAGCTCTATGGAGAAACACATGCATTTCATGGTATTTTTGAAATGGGTCAGTGTAATGCCACACTGTGGAACATTCAACGACACGGAGACAAGCAGAAACGTGACATTGTGCTTCTTAAAAATCACTTCTTCTTCCTACATTAGTTGTGTCGAGTGTTATTTCTGTGTCACATTTAAAACATGTTCAGTCGACCACAGAGCGTCACATAAAACAGAAACAGACGAGACGCAGGAACAGAAGAAGAAAACACCAACATGTCGCGTCTAGAGACGATTAAACGCCGGGGCCTTTAACCCGTCGTGACCTTTAACCCGTCGTGACCTTTAACCCGTCGTGACCTTTAACCCGTCGTGACCTTTAACCCGTCGTGACCTTTCAGTGTTTACAGGTTCATACACTTCTTTCTTCCCTCGGTCTTGGCCTCGTTTCCGTCAGTGAAACTTTTCTTCTGGTGGTTCCGTGTAAACATTAGCGTGGCTGTGTAGACCGTCTCGTGTTTCTCTCGCAGACGCTTCTTTGTCGGGCTAAATGCTTTCCTCTTTTAAAGAAGCATAAGACTATTTTGGCAGCACCAATTTTGCACATAATTAATCAGTCGTTACGTGAATGTGTGTTTCCAGACTCCTTTAAAACAGCTATTGTGACACCTATTTTTAAATCAGGAAATCGTATGGATATCAAGAACTATAGACCTATTAGTGTGCTTCCTGTGGTCTCCAAGGTCATAGAAAAAATTGTTGCGGAACAACTTACTGACCACCTCGACTACGGAAATATGTTGCATCCAATGCAATTTGGTTTCCGGTCAAAACACTCCATGGATACAGCATGTTGCTATTTGCTTGAGGTGATCAAGTCTAGTCTGGACAAGGGAGGGGTGGTTGGGGCTATTTTTTTGGATCTCCGTAAGGCATTTGACACTGTTAACCATTCAGTGCTGTTGACAAAAATGCTAAATTTCAAACTCTCAAGAAACACTGTCAGTTGGTTTCAGTCGTACTTGGCAGACCGTCACCAGTGTGTAAGGATAAATGACAAAACATCTCCATTTACTACTTGCTTAGCAGGCGTGCCCCAAGGGTCCATTCTGGGGCCGTTGCTCTTCAGCTTGTACATCAATGACCTACCTTCTATTTGTGACGATGTAGAAATCGTGATGTACGCTGACGACACAGTATTCCTTACACACGGTCCCGACGCAAATTCTGCCGCAGCTAAGCTATCTGTGGCAATGGTAAAAGCAATAGAGTGGTTTAACAAATCTTTCCTTACTCTGAATACGGACAAAACTGTTACAATGTACTTCTCAAACAAACAAAGTCAAAGTGTATGTCCAAATATTTATGTCAATAGTTGCATGATTAAAAATCGAGGAAGTCAAGTACCTAGGAATCATATTAGACCCTACCCTTAATTCTAAAAAAACATATTAAAAAGGTTTGTAATGTCTTGAAATTCAACATCGCTAACTTCCAACACATTAGAAGCTCATTATCATTAGAAGCAGCAAAATCTTATCTCAATGCTATGATTATATCTCACATTTTGTATTGTATCTCCTCATGGTCTCAAGACAAAATAACAGTACTAAATCCTCTTAGATCATTGCATAATCAGGCGTTGAAAGTCCTTGATAAAAAGCCCAGACGTTACCATCATTGCTACATATTGGACAAATTTAAAATATTAAGCTTCGACAACTTGATCAGGTTCTCTGATATTCGCCTGGTACATAAAATCTTGCCTGACGCTGCCCCACTAAAGAAATATGTACAGCCTCAACTCAACTAACAAGCAGAGTGTTAAGGTCTGTGTCCAGGGGTGACTGCAATGTTCCTATAAGAAAGTCCGCTTTTTCTCAATCTGCCTTCTGTTTTAAATCCATCAAGGAATGGAACGGGCTTCCACAAAATCTTAAGAACATAGCAGATTATCACAGTTTTTCAGGGGCTGTTAAAAACTGTCTTCTTGACCATCAGTCCTGCCCACACTAACTATACCAGACGGGTATTTGTCCATCAGATGTTCCCCTCGTGGGAACATCTGATGGACACTAGATCACCAGATCATGAGTGTTATTGTACTGTTTTAGTGTCATATTACTGTCTTGTTTACATTTATAATACCAATAAGGTACAGAGCGATCAGATGTTCCCCTTGTGGGTGTCATCTGATAGCGACTACACTGTATTTATTCTGATATTTGTTGTTTATGTCCTGCACTTTTATAACTTGTAGTTTGCACTATGTATAGAACATTTTGCACATTTGTATATTATCTTTTGTATTGCACTTTTCATATGTAAATTGTTTTTAATGTTGTGACAAAGGACTACAGATGGAAATTTGCATTTTGCTAAATCTGGTGCAGCCATCTTTTTAATGCATCTGCACACTGTCCTTCAAATAAATAAATAAATAAATACATTTTCTGTCGACTCTTTGGCGACATCCTCAAAGACTGAAACCTGCTGCCCTCCCAGTCGAATCCGCCCTTCTCCATCTGCAGTATCTTCTGTCTGGCAGGAGAACGTAGCTGCTTCTGCTTCAGATCAGTGCAGACACAAACCTCGCTCCTGCTGCTTCCTTCTTTCTTTCTTTTTAATCGTTTCATTTGTTTAGTTATGATTTTCTTTTAAGTAAACCAAGACTTTTTAAACCGTTTTTACATTTTTTTTAACAATATTTCTGACGAGCCAGCGACATGTCCAGGGGAAGAAACCAAAGGAATTGTTTCAGGACTAAACATGAGGAGTCAGTGTTTCAGTTTTATGAAGCTAAAACCTGAAACATTCTTCCTGAAGATGCGAGACGTCGACTTTGACAATGTTTAACTCCAGACTCAAACGGTTCTGTTTATCTGTGACTTTTATTCTGCCTCTTCTGTTTTAACCCCTTAACATTCCGGTTCATTTTGGTGAAATTGTCTTTGTTCTGACGTCTTCAAATTAAAATCCTCACCATTATTGAACCTTCAGTAGTAAAAGCACAAGTTTAGGGTCTTTGTAAATGAAACACGCTGTAGTTTTACCCACAGGCGTCAGAATCACTGTTTGTCTGCTGAGCATTTATACACTTTGGAACACACATAATATTTTTTCTCATCCTCGCCTAAATGTTTTTGTTAAAATGAATGTGTAGGAGCTGGGGACAAAAATACACTACATCCCAACGGACAATCTTGTTGAGCTCTCACATTTCAAATTTGAGGTCAGTACCTATAAAAATGAGAGTTTTACAATCATTTTATCATGAGTAAGTCCAGGCCTCTCCAAACCTGTCCAAATGGAGACACTTGGAGAACGTTTGGAAAAAGTGCAATAACTTTTGAATGTTTCAACCAGAGACATCAACGAGTTTGATTCTTAGTATTTAGCCTCGTGGTGGACGCTCCTTTGAAATGGGGCTTCACTGGTCCCTGACGTCCTCGTGATTTCAGATGTAGTTTCCCGCTCGGCAAAGACGACAAAAATACTGACTTTATTGGAAGAGTGTGGCTCAAAAGTTGTGATTTTAAGAATGTGTTTCAGGGGCTCGTGTTCCTCTCGACTGTGAGACTCAGTTCGTTTTAAACGGTTTGCTGTGGTCCAAAGTTGTTCCTCACTTCTGCATTCAGACCATCCTAATGATTCACCTCAATGACTTTATAAGTGTCATTCACAACATTTAGAGACGACCTGATGAATTAAAACACTTTATAATCAGACACAAACAGCACAGTCTCATTTGGACTGAGCTGACACAATACGTCTGAACTGGGGAAACACACATTTTGCTCAAATCCGTGAAAACATTTGGTCCAGACACAGTTAAATATTAGTTTGAAAAAGCCTGAAGTTAAATCTGGACTTTATATGTCGTCGTCTTTAAACCTGCAGGACTGAGCTGCACAAACACAGACCAAACCTGCGGATAAGGCTGTGATCTGCACAATTACAAGGCTCCATTTTCAACAAGGAGGAACATCTGGAGCTGAAGACTGCAGACTGGACGTGTCACTGAGAAAGGAGCGTTTCCACGGCGACGAGCTGTACGTCCTCTCACTGCGGAACATTTACACTCTCAAGTCAGCCGTGAAGAGAAGGATTTAGAATGTTAAGGGTCAAATGCAGAGGAGACTGTTTAATAGTGGGTCAAATGCAGAAGACACTGTTTCATATTGGGTCAAATGCAGAAGACACTGTTTCATATTGGGTCAAATGCAGAGGACACTGTTTCATATTGGGTCAAATGCAGAGGGACTGTTTCATATTGGGTTAAATGCAGAGGATACTGTTTCATAATGGGTCAAATGCAGAGGACATTCTTCACTATTGGGTCAAATGCAGAGGACACTGTTTCATATTGGGTCAAATGCATAGGACACTGTTCTCTATTGGGTCAAATGCAGAGGACACTTTCATATTGGGTTAAATGCAGAGGACACTGTTTCATATTGGGTCAAATGTATAGGACACTGTTTCATATTGGGTCAAATGCAGAGGACATTCTTCACTATTCAAATCAAATCAAATCAAACTTTATTTATATAGCACTTTTCATACAAAAAGAAGTAACACAAAGTGCTTTACAAAGCATTAAAATCAGTCCCACCCACCAAACCCACCCAGCCACCCGACAGCCCAACAACCCAACCCCAACACATCAATAATCATAACCAAACAACCCCCCACCCCAACGCACACTCCCACCCCCCACCTCAACACATGTTAAAATACCTCAGTTTCATTTAAAATATGTTTAAGTGGAACAGGCTGGATAAAGATGAACCAGATGAGAGAGAGAGAACCACCAGAGGAACCATCTGCACCAGGAGCAGGGTCACCCACAGCCACAGGACACCAGCCCAGGGCCCAGAGATGAGATGAGGTCAAGACCAAACCTCCAGGGCCCACGAGCCAGGGCCCAGCAGCCACAGCCAACCACAGCTCCCGGTGCAGAGGGCTCCTCAGAGGAAACACTGGCAAATCTAAAATGATTAAAAATAATAAAATAAGTCAAAACTAATAAATAAGTCAATAAATAAGTCAATAAATAATAAAATAAATAATAAAATAATCAATAAATAATAAAATAAGTCAAAACTAAACAAGTAAATAAAACATAAGTAAAACATAAACACACTAGCCAGCCTAAATAAGACTAAATAAATAGAGAAATAAACTAAAGTGATAAATACTAATCAAAAGCTATGCTAAAAAGGCGGGTCTTGAGCCTGCTTTTAAAAACCTGAATGTTCTCTGCGGCCCTGAGGTCCTCCAGACTGTTCCATAGACGGGGGCCATAAAACTGGAAAGAGGCCTCTCCATGCGTGTGTGTCCTGACTTTGGGAATGACTAGGAGCCTGCTGTCGGAGGAGCGCAGGGGCCGCGAGGGTTCATAGGATAAAAGCAGCTCTGTAAGATAAGAAGGCCCAAGACCATTAAGACATTTAAAAACCAGTAAAAGAACTTTAAAATCGATCCTGAAACACACAGGGAGCCAATGCAGGGATTCTAATACCGGTGTAATGTGGTCCCGCCCCCTGGTCTTAGTCAGGACACGTGCTGCTGACTATTACATGCTACTGACACTATTGGGTCAAATGCAGAGGACATTCTTTACTATTGGGTCAAATGCAGAGGACACTGTTTCATATTGGGTCAAATGCAGAGGACGTTCTTCACTATTGGGTCAAATGCAGAGGACATTCTTCACTATTGGGTCAAATGCAGAGGACATTCTTCACTATTGGGTCAAATGCAGAGGTCTAAAGATGTACAACCGGGCGTAGAACAAAAACGGGAGAGTGAAGAGGTGACCAAAAAGATAAAACTATATTTATTTTACAAAAAAGTTCCTCAAAATGTGAACAAATGAAAATGTTAAAGCAAAAATAAAGTGTAAAAAACTGAAGATTAACTCAGGAGGAGACAAAATGTGTGTGTGAAATAATAGTGTAGTAAAAATGTGTGGTGTGTGAGGTCAAAGGTCACAGTGTTCACAGGTAAAGGCCTGTAGCTGCAGAGGGTGTGGCTGTCACAGAGTCATTATCATGTGTTTTCACACTGTCCTGTTCTGAAATAACAAATCATATCTTCATTAAATAATATCTGAACATTTGAGCTTAAATCTAAGAGTATAAGATCTTCACATTCTAAAGTGTGAAAACCATCAGTACTAGAGCTGCTGTTTCTTTCACATGTTCTGTCTTAAAAGGATTATTCAAAAGACAAATACACAAATGTTGTACCTGATCAGTTAGAGACAAAGTCCATGAGTCCAATATATGTGTCCATGTCCAACACAGACTCTGCCACGTGACTAGAGCCATTTTACATGTGCCCCTCTCAATGGGACATTATTGTTTCACTTTATTAATACAGGCGCCATTTTGAGGACTTTTGACCACTGAAAAGACACAGTATATAGTTTTGAATAGTTGTTTGCCCCTGTGCTCATGTCCATCTCTGTGAAGCCCTTGTCCTTTAGAATGTTCTGAAACCTGCTGTTCTGTTGTGTTCAGTCTGAAGTCGTGTTAGAACTGAGTTAAATGTCAGAATGGCGTCACCAACAGGATCCTCCTCCATTCATCCTGTTGGTGGCGCCATTGTGTGAAGGAGCTGCTGTTACTGAACAACTATTAACTCTAACACAGGACATATTTAGATCAGTCCTCACCCAAAACAACGGATTAACATGTTTGCTAAGTCGCTCCCCCTTCAGAGCACCGTCACAACACAATCAGCTGCATCCCACCAATGAAACGACTGCACATCACACCAGGTTTGTCACGTCGTAGTGCACAGTTTTGTGTGGTGTTTTTGTATATTTATGGAGAGTTGTCGTTGACGTTTGATTTGGGCCCCGGAGAGATCACTAGATTACTCAAACGTGCACGGATGACGTCTAAAACCTCTTCAGACGTGTTTTTAATGAGGTTATAACATGGTAAATGATTCTGCATCATACTCCCTCTTTAATGTCACATTTAAAAGGAGCTGAACTCAACAGGAGACTTGAAAATACATTTAGGTGTTTCCTCTGTTGAATATTAAAACTAAATTCATTTGGCAAATAAATAAAGACATGACTGGACTGGAGCTGAACGCTGTGGGTGACGTCACACTCACTTAGTCCACTTCTTTATACAGACTGTGATTAGAACAATAGACCATAACCTTTATTTGTCCACAATGGAGAAATTACAGTGTTGCAACGCAAAGTTCAACAACAGCACAAGGACAGAAATGTGCAAAATCGGCTTAAATTGATCCGATCTAACTCGAATTTTAGAAATAATTAAGATACAAGAAGGTGTAAGATAATAAAATAAACGACTAAACTAATAAACACATAGAAATCTGCACGTCGACATTATATGATTAAATGAGACTTTGTGGGATCTGATGAAAAAAAGGGACTCAGATCTAAAAAAAACAGGATTAAGCACAGACAGGAATATCTTCAAAAGTTTCAGAAATAAGGTCACAACACAATTTAGAAAAGTAAAAGCTGAATTCTACTTCGACATAATTAGAGCAGCAAAGGGAAACACAAAACAACTTTGGAAAAGCATAAATAAAATCACAGGAAAAGGACAAACAAAAAAAGAAACAATAACTTTAAATGTAAACAACACTGCTGTTTCAGATAAACCTGGACATCAGTAACTGCTTTAACGATCACTTTATTAAGTCAGCACAAATACTCAGTAAAAATATTTCTCCATCACTAACCAAAGAAAAATCTATGGCAACTAATGAAAATAAATTCACTCTAGTGTCCACAACTGAATCTAAAATAAATAAGATTCTTTCCTCTTGAACAATGTCCCGGTCTAAACACATTCATGGACTAGACACACATTTCTTGAAAACACTCAAAGAATCTCTGACTGTTCCTGTAACAAAACTTATAAATCAATCACTAAATGAAAATTATTTTCCAAATGCATTAAAAACATCAATCATTACCCCGATCTACAAAACAGGACATAAACAGGACATAAACAACTGCAGACCAATCAGTTTTCTCCCAGCCATCTCCAAAACCCTGGAGAAGACCGTTGTTGATCAGCTCACACAATATCTAGAAGAAGAAGCTCTACTCCATCCCATGCAGTTTGGCTTTCGAGCAAATATTTCAATGGAAACAGTTTGCCGTCAGCTCATTGAAACAATAAAATCAAACTTGGACAATGGAGGAATTGTAGGCGCTATCTTCTTAGACCTAAGAAAAGCCTTTGACACTGTTAGCCACTCGATTCTTCGGTCTAAACTAACAAAGTACAACCTGTCTGCAAATACCTTGGCCTGGATCAAATCATATCTATCAAATCGCCTCCAATGTGTTCGGATCAACAATATTATATCTGGGACTAACTCCTCCAACATGGGACGTCCGCAAGGATCAAACATGGGCCCTCTTTTATTTTCCCTCTATATAAACGACTTGCCATCTGTGTGCGATGACGTGAACGTTCAGATGTTCAGAGGAAGTAGCCAATAAACTCACCACTGCAATGGACAAACTAGCACTATGGCTTACAAACTCATGTCTCACTCTAAATGTACAAAAAAAAACACACCACAATGTATTTCACAAATAAAAGTAAAACAATAGTCCTTCCAAAAGTCAATGTGCACGGTCAAGCAATCCAAAACGTCTCTGAGAATAAATACCTTGGCATTACACTGGATCCTACACTAACTTTTAAAAAAACATATAAAACAAATGTGCCATAGCCTCAAATATCATATAAAAACCTTCAAAAGTATAAGAAACTCATTAACCCTGGAAGCATCACATACATTTTTCAACGTCATGATTATGTCTCGGTTCCATTACTGTAAACTCTGCTGGTCACAAACAAATCAACGCAAAAACCCCCAGAATCCCTCCACAAACGAGCATTAAAAATATTAGACAGAAAACCTCCACACCACTGCCACATCCTACAGAAATATAAACTGTTGAACTTGGACAATCCACAAAAGCAAGCGTCTCTCCGGCTGGTCCACAAAATACTGAATAATTCTGCCCCTACACCGTCAGACACTCGGTCCAGCGCATCCACCGTCTCCTCCAGAACCACACGAGCCTCCACCGCCGGACAATGTAACATCCCGAAACGGAAAACTGCTTTTGCACAAACAGCCTTTTCCCACAACGCAATAAAACAACGGAACAACCTCCCACCTGAAATAAGAACGACCACAAACCAAACTACATCCTCTGGACTAAAAAAAACGGCTTTGGGACATTACACTGAGTTTTTTATTGTGTTTTAAATGTGATATGTGAAGTGTGTAATGTATTTTAAGTGTGGTAATGTGTGTGTGTCAGTGTCTGAACTGGATGAATGACTGAGACGTTATCTGTTTTTTATTATTGTTGTGATTACTGTATTTTTTCTCTGTAAACCAGGGACTGCAGATGGAAATTAGCTACTTAGCCATAATCTGGTGCAGAACATCTGTTTTATGCTTAATGTCTCTGTACACGGTCCCTTAAATAAAGACTAAACTAAACTATATATCGTCTTATTACTGATTTAAAACTATAATTTGTGTTGGACACTTTCTAAATAATCCACAGCACATTCAAAGTTCACCAGTTTACCAACAAAATGAAGAAGACCAAGAGGAACAATCTTTTGAACTGTTCCAAAGGGATGAAGAGGAAGAGCACGCTGCCATCTAGAGGTGCAAAGTGACACTGCAAACACATTATTAATTATCACATTAAAATCACCACGACTTCATTTTTACCACTGCAGAACATTTGTGCTCCAGAAGGGGGCAGCACAGTTCTTTAGAGACTCATTACAAATCGTCCATTTAGGCCCCTGTCTCTTGTCCCACTGAGAATGATAAAAAGTGACATTTACACACGTGATAATTCAGGAGTTTGTGTGAGTTGTGTCTTTCGGGGTTGTAATCTGTGGTGATTCAAATCTCTGTGTGCGTTACCATGGATACAAACTGAACATCATATGGTGTTATTGCGGTTTTTTACCTCTGAGCTCACATTTTCAGAGTCTGTCCCTCCATGTCCCTACACATTTTTACACTTTTTTTCCTACAGTTTGAGACGGTCACTGTCCCTTTGAGTTTCATTAAATGTACTAATCTGAGCGATCCTCGGTGTCGGCCGTGTTCACCTTCGACACTTTGATGATGTCATAGTTTCAGGTGGAGGGCGGGGCCTATGTAACTCTATGGGAGAGTCACTGTTTTTGAAATAAATCTCCAAACTTCTGATCCACAAATGTTGAACCTTCTCATTATTATTTTGGGATATTAATGTTATGGTTTAAAATCCTTTGACGACACTCACGTCTTTGGGCTTGAATAATGGCTCCACTTTATGAAGATATTGTGAAAAACTCATGTGACGTTTGTTTATTTAAAGTGACAGAGGAGACGTTGAACTTTTCTCCAGTTTCTGTTTGATGTGGACAGGCCCAGTAATGACAGAGACATGAACCATAAACCAGGTCCACACATCTGCATCTGACAGTTACACAGAGAACTCCACCTGAGAATTCTGACCTGTCTCAGGTTAAACTAGAGGGATTCTTATAGCACGCAGTTTGTGTTTGAACTTTTGTCTTCTATTTGTGGCTGAAAACACGATAAGACTCAAACTTGACATGGTTTTATATGAGTTCTTGGTTTAGTTTGTTTGGTTTGGCTCCGCTTCTCCAAGTTGAATAAAGTTTGATAAAAGACCACATGTACTAATGACTGTGGTCTACACCAGTGGTCCCCAACCTTTTTATCACCACGGACCGGCCAACGCTTGAAAATTTTACCGTGGACCGGGTTTTTTTTAATTTTTTTTTTTACAAATTTTGCTAATTTGTAACCCCTTAACATTCCGGGTCATTTTGGTGAAATTGTCTTTGTTCTGAGGTCTCCAAATTAAAATAATCACCACTATTGAACCCTCAGTAGTAACTGCACTAGTTTGGGTCTTTGTAAAGGGAACACTCTGTAGTTTTACCCACAGGTGTCAGAATCACAGTAAGTTTGTCTGCTGAGCATTTATACACTTTGGAACACACATAAAAATGCAAAACTGCTGCGTAAAATTACGCAATACGCGCGCGTAATTTTACACGTGTATCTTTATATCCAGTCTCATCTTTTTACGCGCGCGGCAAACCCTGTTTACAGTAAACCACTGCATGTCACGCATCAGCGTGTTCCGCGGTTCATGGGCTTTAAGAGGAAAACATCACTAAACGTGTGTGATGTAACAGCTTGATTCTACAAGGGGGAGAGTGGGGCGTACTCTTTAAGTCATCTGTAGCTCTCATTCACTGTCCGCGGCTCCAGTAACCCACAGCCCCCACCTTATTGGACAACTTTGGTGTCAATCACAAGCTAACAAGTTTGTTTTGCGCTGAGGAATAAAGTAGGCGCTGTCAGAAGTTTATTATGCCTGAAACTGGCAAAAGAAATGCAGAGAAGCGACGGAACAGATTTCACTTTCCTGCAGCAGATTGGACATGGAGGCTCTAACTTCCTTTGTGGACATAATTTCTTGACTGGATTATATTCTCTGGACCTTTACGGAACAAATGAGACCAACTTTGTGTGAATATGTTGATGTTTGACAGAACCAGAGCCTCAATGGTAAGTGAAGTCCAAATTCACATTTCTGACTTCTCTGTAAAAACGTCTTTCCTGTCAGCACTGTGGTGATTCGAGGTGTAAATGGTTTACATATTCATAAAGATGAATGTCGTAGCTTTCATTTGATGTGTAGATTGTTTGTGTGGGTGACGCAGAAATACATGTACATTGCTGTAAAGTTGTAACGCGGGCGGGCCGTCGGAACGATTAGTGGTTAAGTTGTCGCGCTCAAGTGACGGAAATGTAACCGAGAGAATCCGGTCATTTTTCAAAATAAAAGATTTTTCAAAATAAACGATTGTTCAGACTCGGATAATAAATACAACGGAAATAATTATTTCTTGGACGGCCGGTGGCCCGGTACCAATTGATCCACGGACCGGTACTGGTCCACGGCCCGGTGGTTGGGGACCTCTGGTCTACACCACTGTGTCTCCTCCTCCTTCTTATTGGACAAAAACACTGCTTCAGAAACTATTTTTAAGTCCACATTAATAAGAGAAACAGGCGATAACTGGATGGTAAAGTTGGGTCTTTGTTGGTTTAAGGAGGAGGGAAATTAGTGAAGGTTCATGTGGTTTGGTCATTTAGATTTTTCTTTTATTTCAAGTATCTTTGAAAAAGTGGAGAATGGTCCAGAAGTGTTTGTAGAACTGAGCAGGGTCTGGTCCAGGGGCTTCATTGTTTGTCGTTGATTTAAGGGCAGATTGAAGCTCTGAGTCTGTTATTGGTGATTCCACATTTTCCTGTTGTTCCTCTGTGATTTTTGTTCAGTGTTGTTCAGGAATGGATTCATATTTGATTGTTCCGGGATGTTTCTGAAGCGTATCATTTAATACAAAAGTCTTTAAATCAATCAATGTTTATTTATAGAGCACTTAACACTCATGGTGACCAAAGTGCTTTCCAATAAAATCAAATTAAACACAAGTTAAAATCATACTAAAACAGAAAGAGGATAAAATAAAATACATTCATACAATAGACTGTAAATACTGATCATGTGTCACAACATTATTAAGTGTCTGAATAAATATGTTTTAAGCCTGGATTTAAAAAGACCAAAGTCAGTGATGGTGCACACATCAGGAGGACGTTTGTTCCAGAGTTTGGGCCACAGAGAAGATCACCCCAGTGTTTGGATTTAGTTTTCGGAACTTCCAAAAGGAGTTGATTAGACGACCTCAAGGCCCGGTTTGGATTTCGGACCAACAGTTCAGCCAGATAGGGCGGAGCGAGGCCATTAAGAACTTTAAAAACCAAAACTAAAATTTTAAAATCAACTCTAAAAGAAACAGGGAGCCAATGGAGCGAATAAAGGACTGGGGTGATGTGTTGGCGTCTGGATGTGTTGGGTAAAAGTCTTGCTGCATTCTGCACAAGTTGGAGGCGACGCAGGGACGACTGGGAGACAGCAACATAAAGTGAAATACAATAATCTATTCTAGAGCTGAAGTGAGCTCAAGATCGCTGTGATTTAAAAATGGCTTGACTTTTGTTAAAAGATCTAGTTGAAAAAAGCTCTGACCACGCTGTCTATTAAGTAAATCTGTTATTCATTTGTACAGGTGACGTGTTGGATTCCCTGCTGAGTTCTTTACACTAGTAATGGTTCTTTTGTTGGTTTTCTAGATGTTTACTGGATTTGTTGCTATGATGGAAGGATTCTTGAAGTGGGATTATTTGCATTCCTTAAAACCTGTCATGATGTGGACTTTTCTGTTCTTGTTTTGTCTCCCTGTGTGCTCTTCCCCCTCTCTCACCTGCTTGTACCTGGAGCTGGGCGGAGCTCTCGGCTCCTCCCGTGCGCACCTGCTCTCCATCTGGCTAATCACCTCACCTGCCATGGATAAGAGGAGATGGGAGAAGACACTCGGTGCGAGATCGTCTGTGCTGTGTTTGTTGTTTTCACTTGATTCCTGTCGTGCTCCGGCCCTGGATGTCTCCTGCCCACTCTGCCCTACGCCCGTTTGGTCTGCCTGTTCCTGTGATCCTGTCGTGCCTGTCGTCCTGTGGGCCCTTCATGTTGTCTGTTCCTGTGTTCCTGTGTTCCTGCTCACCTCCGGATCACCCTCTGTTTGTACTTGTCCAATTTCTACAATAAATCCTGTAAATATTCCCCGAGTCTGCATCCTTTGGTCCGCTACACTCACCCGTTACGACAAAACCTTAAAAAACCATCAGTACTTGATGGATTCAAAATATATATTCAAGTTATATTATGTTAGCTTGTCTTAGTGAGGTGAAAGCATGGATGGCGTGCAATTTTCTCCATTTTAATGAGAATAAAACTGAAGTTGTGTTGCTTACTCCCAGTGATTCAACTGCTGTTATTTCCACTGAGTTGGGCTCCTTGACCAAGGCAATAAATCCTGTTGTCACAAACCTGGGTGTTAAGCTTGACTCTAGCTTGAAACTTGATGCTCAAATTAAGGCAGTTGTTAAGACCAGTTTTTTTCAAATGAGGCAACTTGCCAAAGTAAAGTCATTTTTATCTTGACACAATTTTGAAATTTTAATCCATGCTTTTATCTCGACACGGCTAGATTATTGCAACGCCTTATATTCAGGTCTCAATAATACGAGGTTCTCCTTGTGGTCCCCAGGCCAAAAAGGAAACACAGGGGTGATCGGGCTTTTTCAGTGGCTGCGCCTAAACTCTGGAATGCACTTCCACTGAAAGTTAGAATGGACGACTCACTTCCTGTTTTTAAATCTCTTCTTAAAACTCATTTTTTCAGCTTGGCTTTTAACTCAGTGTAAAGACTTGACATTTATCATGTTCTGTTTTTAATGTTATTGTGTCTCATGTGTTTTGTGTTTAACCTGTGTACAGCACTTTGGTCGACTGTGTTGTTTTTAAAGTGCTTTATAAATAAAATTGGATTGGATCATTTTATTTAAAAGTTGTTTCTGAAACTGTATAAACCGCTGAATTATAAAGCATTTAAATGAATCTTCTGTTTTAAATGTGCTTTTTGGATACAAAATAAATAAATGCAACAGTAAGAAACAATCATCTTCACATGACTGTTCCTACTGCAGCCAAAACAATAAATGAAAAACAACAGTCGTAAAGCTGGCTAATCGGACCAAGAGACGCAAGACTCGGGGAAAATGTACAATGTTTATTTACAGGTTGTGAAAATACAATCAATAATGTGGGTTGATCTGGGGAACAGGAGCCAGGATGCGGGTCAGGATCCAGCGTCGGGCTCATGAACCCCAAGGGTTGCGAAGCCCTGATTCAACGTCAGATTCACGTGGCTAAAAATCACGTGACCATGACATACGGGGCTTCATTACGTCAACACTACGTTTCGAGCTCTGATTGTGCGCTGCTTTGAGGGAAGTTTGAAGAGAATTGGCTTGTAATTATGTCATAGCCCCCTAATGCCATACATATAAATATCCAGCAGATGTCGCTATTCTAACACTCTGCCATTTCAAAGCAGGTGTTTCATAGTGATTCAGTGGTTCACGGGGCTTCAGTTTCTCCAACACTAGAGACAGGTCGACCAGAGCCAGGGAGAAGAGCAGGGTGCAGAGTGGGGTCCAGAAACGTGGAATGCAGAGACGAGACTGTACCAGGACTGGGAAGCAGGAGCAGAGCCGGGAGCGAGGGAGCTGGGACGGTCCAGAGAGCAGGATCTGAAGAGCAGCATAAAAATGGCAGGTACAGGAGCGGAACAAGGAATGCAGACTAGGGACAATTTTACAGTGTTTATTAACAGTTTGTGAAATAATATGAGTCAATAGTTCATTAAACACACGGGAGGCGAACCAGGCGTGTGGAGTGTTGAGCAGAAACAGGGAACACCAGGACCGGACGAGGACAGGATCGGACTCAGGAACAGAGCAAGCCAAGCGAGGGTAGTCCGGAGCAGACACGGAGACAGCCAGGGCCGGAGCGAGACGGGACCGGAGACGAGACCAGGGGGAACCGGGCAGGAGTAATCCACAGAGCAAGGACCAGGGCAGGAGACGAGAAGCAGGCCAGAGACCAAGACAGGACAGGAGGTGAAGACGAGGGGTGGACTGTACCGGAGCTGGAGCGCAGGGTCAGGAGCAGGAGCGAGCGAGAGCAGGAATCTGGGAAGCAGCAAAATCCAGTAAGACACGAGTAGAAAGGTAACGGGATACAAACTTGAGCTGGAACATTCATGTTTACACGTGGACGGTCTGGCCCCGAGTGTCATCTGCAGAGCCCTCATATACTCGACAGCAGGTGGTGATGATTGTGCTAATGCTCTCCAGGTGCGCACGGGAGGAGTAGGAACTCCGCCCAGCTCCGGATTCAGACAGGTAGGGGAGGGGGAAAGCACACAGGGAGACAGACAATGCAGCATCATGACAAAATTCCAATGAGCAAGGTAACGAGAGCAAAAACACCAAAAAGCAAGAACGAGCTAGAATATTCACATTGACACGTGGACGATCTGGTACTGTGTGTCTGGTTCTGGCTCCTCTTATCCACGGCAGGTGGTGTTGATTGTGCTGATGAGCTGCAGGTGTACGTGGGAGGAGCCAGGAGCTCAGCCCAGCACCGGCAGGTGAGGGAGGGAAGAAACAGGGCAGGAGACAAAACAAGGAACGGAAAAGTGCGGATCGTGACAAATAATAAAAATAATAATTGTTGTTGTTGTTATTGTGTATAAATAATCTGTAAAACCTTTTTAAAACGTTCTTATTTTTTATAGTCTGTGTGTGTGTTTCTTCTGTTGTCAGGTGTGTGTCATGTGTTGTATTGTATTTTGTATTTTATTATGTTTTTGTCGTAACGGTGGGTGTAGGTGCAGACCAAAGGATGCAGATCTCAGGACAGATTTACAGTGTTTTATTTACAAGGTGCGGGATTCAAAGTCAATAGTAATAGTCACAACCGGGGGCAAGGTGCAGGAGGCAGAGTGGGCGGGCGCAGGACGGGACAAGGTAGGACAGGCCAGAACCGGGGCGGGAGCGGAGATAGCCAGAACCGGGGCACGACGGGACCAGGAACAGGACCAGGAGAGACCGAGCAGGAATAATCGAACAGGTGAGAGCCAAGGCGGAGGACGGGAGACGAGCCGGGAACCCAGACGAGACAGGAGGCGAAGACAAAGGGTGAACTTTACCGGAGCTGGCGCGCAGAGGCAGGAGCAGGAACGAGCGGGAGAACAGGCATGTTTACACACGGACGATCTGGCTCCGAGTGTATTCTGCCGAGCCCTCAAATACTCGGCAGCAGGTGACGGTGATTGTGGTGATGCGCTCCAGGTGCGTGCAGGAGGAGTCAAGGACTCCTCCCAGCTCCAGGCAGACAGGTAGGGGAGGGGGAGAGGACACAGGAGGACAGGCAAAACAGGCATCGTGACAGTTTTGTCTCGTGTCTGTGAAGAAAACTGAAATATAAACTAAAAAATGTATTAAAATATTAAAACTCTATGGAAAAAATTAATGTAAAATGAAGTTCAAGACCTGGAGTGAGTCAGTGTCCAGATCCATGTGGAGGTATTTATAAATCTGTGACAGAGGAGCAGACAGAGGAGCAGAGACAGAGGAGCAGACACAGAGGAGCAGACACAGAGGAGCAGAGACAGAGGAGCAGACAGAGGAGCAGACACAGAGGAGCAGACACAGAGGAGCAGAGACAGAGGAGGAGACACAGAGGAGCAGAGACAGTGAATATAGAGTGAGGGAGAGAGAGACTAGAGAGAAAAACGGAAGGAGGGAGAAAGAGAGAGGGAGAGTGAGAGGGGGGAGAGAGAGTGATACTTTTTACTTTTACTTGAGTACATTTCAGAGCAGTATGTGAAAAGTAAAAGTATTTTTTCTGATTGTGTGAGACCTGCTGAAAAGGCTCAGGTTTATTTTTAACACGTTCAGAATTTGAACAAAAATAAACAAATAAAAACGGATAAAAAATATTTATTCATTTGTTTCTGTTGAACAAAATTCAGCTCAAAACTTTATCAAAATAAAAATAAAACATTATAAATAAATCTCTGGTCAAATAAAAATAAAACATTTCCACAGTGATTTTTGTACAGATTTGTTGTATTTTACACAGAGGAGGGTGAGTCTGTGCGACACAGAGACACTGAGGAGTCATAACAGAGCCAAAACCCAGGGAGCAGAGTGTCAGTGAATGTGGTGTTGAAGGTGTGGAGGTGGGTCAGTTGGTCAGAGGAGACTGTGTAGAAGGACAGAGAGCCAGCAGGACAGTCCACAAACACTGAGACTGTCCCAGAAGAGGAGGACCAGGGCTGAGGGAGGAAGGTGCGTTTGTTATTATGATGAACAGAGAAACCATCTTCAGAACAGGACAGACTCCAGGACTGATCATTGAGTCCAAACGCACTGTCATATCTGTGTCCTTTCCTTCTGATTCTTCTGTAAGACACTGATATATGAACCTGTCCACTCCACTGGACCTCCCAGTAACAGCGACCAGTCAGTCCAGTGGAACACAGAATCTGAGCCCAGTCCTCAAATCTGTCCTGATGATCTGGATACGGCTGCTCCTCTGTCACACGTGTCACCTTCTTGTTGTTGTCAGACAGTTTGAGTTTTATCTGAGCTGTGTTTGGATCCAGAGTGAGATCACAGAAATCTGATGGAGAGAAGACACAACACAGCAGCAGTTAGTCCCATGTGGAGACACACATTTAATTATAGTTTAATATGAGTCAATCTATTCATGAAAGATTTAAAGTCCATTATTTATGATGAATGTATTTTTATTCTGATGATTTTATTTGTGAATCATGTCTTATATTTGGCTCATGTTTCTTTTGCTTCAGCCTTGGTGCTCCTCCTTTGCTCCTCCTTTGCTCCTCCTTTGCTCCTCCTTTGCTCCTCCTTTGCTCCTCCTTTGCTCCTCCTTTGCTCCTCCTTTGCTCCTCCTTTGCTCCTCCTTTGCTCCTCCTTTGCTCCTCCTTTGCTCCTCCTTTGCTCCTCCTTTGCTCCTCCTTTGCTCCTCCTTTGCTCCTCCTTTGCGCCTCCTTTGCTCCTCCTTTGCTCCTCCTTTGCTCCTCCTTTGCTCCTCCTTTGCTCCTCCTTTGCTCCTCCTTTGCTCCTCCTTTGCTCCTCCTTTGCTCCTCCTTTGCTCCTCCTTTGCTCCTCCTTTGCTCCAGCAGCAGTAGTTCTGATGAGGCTTGGTGCTCCTCCTTTGCTCCTCCTTTGCTCCAGCAGCAGTAGTTCTGATGGGGCTTGGTGCTCCTCCTTTGCTCCTCCTTTGCTCCAGCAGCAGTAGTTCTGATGGGGCTTGGTGCTCCTCCTTTGCTCCTCCTTTGCTCCTCCTTTGCTCCTCCTTTGCTCCAGCAGCAGTAGTTCTGATGGGGCTTGGTGCACACAGAGACATGTGGCTCTGTGTTTCAGGAGCTTGTTCACAGCTTCTGTCCTTTTGCCAGTGTTTGTGTGTCTGTTGTTGTTCTAGTGATGAGGAGGAGGCAGCAGAGGAGCTCAGAGGAGAACAGGGGATTGGTTTAAATCCACTGTCTCCAGAAGAAGAATGAAGATCACTGTTGTGTTTGAGCTGAAACATGAGTGCAGTTACACAGCTCCAGACTGGACTCTTCAGGATCTGCTTCAGGAGTCAGTCGTGGACACAGCTGTGGACCTCACAGTCTGAGGCCACACCCACAGAGAGCGCCGTGGGGGAGGGGCCAGTGAGTCTCAGTCTGACTGACAGAGATGAGACGTGCTCCAGATGTTTGGTTATTTCCCATGATGCTTTATCTGAAAGTCCCTAAACTCATAAAACAGTCATTTAAATCATAATAACCATGTGCAGTATTGAAGTGTTGTTTGTGTGAGACAAATAAAATCATAAAAATAATCAGTGTTAAATGGATTAATTCAGACTTACATCTCCTGATCGGATTCATCCATCTTTCTCCAGCAGGACTCAGTCTGAAACACATCAGAGAGTCAGAGGAGGTTCACTTCATGTGACACTAAAGACGACATCTTTGTGTCGACTGTATAGTTCTAATCTTTTAAACCAGTGGATCATTATGTTATAATTTAGACAAGATAAAACCAAAGAGATGGATGAAAACTGAATGTTGATCTAAAATGACTTAATAAAAGAGAGGAGTCCGCTGACGTCTGGGTTGGAACATTTTGGAGACCAGTGAGGTTTTAGGAGCTGATTCCCTGTCACTTTATGAGACGTCACTGTAAACAACATCACAACAAAGTAGCGCCACCTATGGACAGACACTGTTCATGTTACTTTGTTTTTTTTCAGAGTAGTGGCCCACTGTGCCACGGCACTGGGCAGTGGAGGTTAAATAGGGTAAATCAGAACAATGACGTCTTGAACACAGGAGAATAAAGATTCAAACATGAATCACTCCAAATACAAATGTGAGTGGAAACAACAACAGAGTTAAAAGATTTAACCTCCTGGGACCTGGCGTCCTCATGTGGACAACACATTTTGGGTTGTCTAGGCCACAATGCAGTTTTTTAAAAGAAGAATAACATCAACAAGAACAGCAACAATGTAAATATATTCAATTTAGAAAGAAAATACGAGTTTAGAATGTTTAGAATATAATATAATGTTTTTATTTTGAATTTGGTTTTTTTTGGCACATGTTTTCCTGCTCCTGTCTCTTCACACGAGACACTTTGTTGTTTCTCATTTTGTTTTTATATTCTGGACAAATGTTGCTGTTTCAGGGTCTTAATAAACAGTTTTTGCAAATCATTACTCAAATGTTTGATCAAAATGATTCAAATGTCCACTCATGAGGACCTTTGATTTACATCACCTTTCTCAGAAACGACATAATGTAAAAATATATTTCTTTGTTTTTACACTCGTCAGGTCCAATCAGCCCAAATAACAAAGAGAATTGAATAAAACATGTCATCCAAGAGCTCGGGTCTTCGGAGGTTAAAGAGTTGCTTTTTGCAGAATAGTCTCCTTTAACCTTTAACCCTTTCAAGACGATGACATCACATCTGAGTCTGAGGAAAATCTTTTATAAAATTGTGCATCATTTTTTAACAATGAAGGTCAGAAACTTTTTTTCACTTTGAAAACCGGAGAGTTGGGATTTCATGTGTGTCGGGTGTGTGTTGTGTTTGTTGAGTTCATGACGTCTGTGTCAGGTGTGTGTCAGGTGTGTGTTGTGTGTGTTGTGTGTCAAGGCATTTGTTGTTTTATTCACAGGAAACACAGCTCAGATAATTCTAAAAGAAGAAAGACAGAAAGAAGAACTGGCACGTAGTAATTTTTATTATTATTTTTTAAGCCAAAAATTGACTTTTGACTGTAGTTACAGACTTGATATTTTGCACTTTTGAGGCTATTGTCATGACGCCCGTTTGTCCCTGTCCTCCCGTGCTCTCTACCCCTCCCCGACCTGTCTGCCCGGAGCTGGGCGGAGTTCGAGACTTCTCCGCACGCACCTGGAGCGCATCAGCGTAATCACCGCCACCTGCTGCTGAGTACTTGAGGGCTCGGCAGACTACACTCGGGGCCAGACCGTCCGCGTGTAAACGTGAATGTTCCAGCTCAGTTTTGTATTTTGTTACCTGCCTGCTCAGCTCTCACTCTGGATTTTGTCTCCCCTTCCAGACTCCTGCCTTCGCCCGCTCCTGCACCTGCCTCTACGCTCCGGTACAGTCATCTCCCTCCGCTCTGCCTGTCCTGGTCTCTGGCGTCCCGCCTGCCTCTGACTCTGGGTCCCGCTTCCTGGACTACGCTGGCCCTGCTTGTCCTGGTCTCGTCTCCGCCTCCCTCTTCACTCCGGCCCCGGCTTCCCGTTCCTGACCCGCTCTCCGTCCGTCTAGTCCGCCTACCGCTCCCTGGATCCTCGTGTTTGTTATCTGACTGTTTAAGACTGTGGTTTTCACTTAAGACTTGTAAAATAAACACTGTAACCTTGCCCCGAGTCTGCACCTCTTGGTCCTTCCTGCACCAGTTACGACAGCTATGGCTCTAAATTAAACGTTGTTTATGTCCAAAAGTTGTCGATTCATGTTTGTTGTGAATTTTATTTTCTGTTTCTTTCATTTGCATTTCTGGGTCTGTAGATTTTATTACAATCATATGACACAACTACAGCATGCACCCTGTGAAATAACAGGTTGTACTGAAACATTCATCCATAACACTTCATAATGGGCTAAAATGGACGGTTTTAATAACAAACCTGAGCAAAAAAATTCAAACAAAGAAAAATGTATTGAAATGGCCATTCGGGCTTGAAGGGTTAAAGGTTTGTAGTGTCGAGTCTGACAGTGGTTCTCAAGCTCTGCTACATGGGCCTCCTCAGATGGGTCTGAAGTCTGTTTTAAATGGTTATACTGTGTTCTATGGTTTTCTGTGTTTGTCATTGTGAGTACAAGTTTATTGTTTTCTATTTTAGTTCAGGTTAATCACAGTACCTGAGAGTGTCCAGTTTGCAGTGGGGGTCCTCCTGTAGAGCAGACAGGAGCTTTACTCCTCTGTCTCCTGGATGGTTGTAGCTGAGGTCCAGTTCTCTCAGATGGGAGGGGTTGGACCTCAGAGCTGAGGCCAGAGAAGCACAGCCTTCCTCTGAGACCAGACAACCTGACAGTCTGAGGACACGTTATTGGAATCAGTCAGTTCTTTAGTAACATTCAATCCGATGAGACAAATAAAATGTCCCATATCTTTGTTACTTTTATCACATTTTAATTTTCAATGCAACTACCAACAGGTTATGTAATAATACACAGAAATATTAGCTCATATTAGTTCATTAGAGAAGCCTTCAGAATAGAAATGACAAGTTCAGATACATTCATCTCAACAATCTTTAAAAAACAAAACAAAAACAAATCTACTGTATTAGTTTGAGTTATTTTTCCATTATTATTAATTTAATGTAAAACAGTTTATACAACAAATCAACAAAGAGCCAGAACATAACACCAATCACTTTTGAGAAAAAAATAGGTTTGTTTGGTCTGTCTAAAAACAGTAATCAACAAAATATTAGAGGAAAAAAGGAAACAGTGGACCAGTATCGTTTTGTATATTTCTGACCTGAGCTGTTCCACTTTACAGTGAGGACTCTTCAGACCAACAGACAACATCTCCAGCCCTGAGTCCTTCAAGTCGTTGTGACTGAGATCCAGGACTGTCAGACTAGAGGACTGGGAACTGAGGACTGAGGACAGAGCAGCCCCGCCCCTCTGTGAGACCAGACATCCAGACAGCCTAAAGACACAGCATTACACTCATGTGGACACAAGGGGGCAGAGTGCATCATGGGAGCATCTCACCTAAGTATCTCCAGTCTGCAGGGGGCGCTCTTCAGTCCAGAACACAGCAGCTCCACTCCTGAGTCCTGGAGGTCGTTTCCACTGAGGTCCAGGTGTGTGAGACTGGAGGAGCTGAGGACTGAGGCCAGAGGCCCACAGCTGTGAGGGGACAGTCCACAGAGGGACAGACTGAGGAGACAGAGGGACATTAGAGACTAGAACCACCACACAAGAGTTTAAGCCTCAGCCTCTGTTGTTTGATGCATAAATTAAAGCACAGATGAGATCTCACCAACTAATGGGCTGATTATGATTTGAAAAAATAAATAAAAATGTAGCAGAATTTATCATTTTTTGTTGTTTTTTTTGTAAAATTTTCCTTGGGGAGAAACCCTCCAGTCCTCTACACACTTGTATTATTTTTAGGCTATTTTGGCCCATTTTAATGATTTAAAATGCTGAGAGTGATGCCTTACTCTCCTTAGTACAGCTACTGTCTCAGTTAAAATACAAGGAAGTTGTAGTGACTGGAGTCAGTTAGAAAAGTACGAAACTCTTGTACAGTTTCCATTCGAAATTCTAAAGCAAACTATTTTCTCATGCAAACATCTCGGAACTTAAACAATCCATTAAAATTTTGGAAGACGATTAAATCTATTGATCAAACAAGTAAAAATTAAAGGATGGCCAGAAAATAACAAATAGGGAGGAAATGTTACTTTTAATACTCATTTTGTTGCGTCCGGATCAATGTTTGATTCACTTCATAGTAACCATAATCCTAGTGCGACCAACTCAAACAGCCACATTGTAAATGATTCTTTTAACTTTTCCCCATTTTCAGTTGCTGAGGTACATAAAGCTCTTAAACTTCTCAACACTCAAACATCACCAGGTCCTGATAAACTCGGACCCTACTTTTTAAAATTAGCAGCCGATTTTATTGCTTCTCCCCTGACTCACCTTTTTAATCTCACTCTAGTAACAAAAGAAATTCCACTGATTTGGAAATCAGCATTTGTTACCCCTCTGTTTAAGGGCGGTGACACATCAAACCTAAATAATTACAAACCAATTTCTAAGTTGTCTGCCCTGGCCAAACTCCTGGAGTCCCTTATCAGCTCTCAGCTCAAAGATTATCTCTCTGAAAACAACATCCTCTCAGAGTTTCAGTCTGGTTTCAGGAGACATCACAGTACAACCACTGCAGCTCTAAAACTGGTCAACGACATAGTCTCAACATTAGATAATAAAAAACACTGTGCAGCCCTTTTTATTGATCTCACAAAAGCTTTTGATACAGTTGATCATTTTATTTTGGAACAGAGACTCAGAGTGTGGATTATCTAATCATACAGTAAATTGGTTCAGAAACTATCTCTCCGGACAGTCACAAATTGTACAAGTAGATCAAACATCATCAGACAAGCTCAATATACACAGGGTGTGCCACAAGGATCTGTCTTGGGTCCACTACTCTTTATTCTATATATAAACAATATAAGTCAAAATACTAGAAACGTAAATTTTAATTTCTATGCAGATGACACAGTAATGTATAACACATCATACACTCCACTACAAGCTCTTCAACAACTTCAGATCACACCGTTCAAAACACTCTAAGTCTAAAACTCACACTAAATTCAGACAAAACTAAGTTTATGCTTTTCACAACTTCTAAAACACTTACTCCAAATCTCTCTCAAATTTGCACGTCTGAAAGTACTCCACGTCTGAAAGTACTCCACGTCTGAAAGTACTCCACGTCTGAAAGTACTCCACGTCTGAAAGTACTCCAGTTGAGTTGGTAGACAGATATAAGTATCTAGGTATACGGATCGACAGTTCACTCTCATTCTCGTTTCACATACAACAAATAACAAAGAAACTGAGACTGAAATTAGGATTTTTCTTTCGAATTCGGGTCTTTCTTTTGAGGCTTGAGGCTTGTGGCTGCCACTTTCATGTCAGTGTTGGACTATGGTGATGTGGTCTACATGAAGGCTTCAGCTCAGAGCCTGCGAGCTCTGGACTCAGCTGACCACGGAGCTCTGAGGTTCATCACTGGCCTCAAAGCGCTTACGCCCCACTGTGTGCTGTACACTCGTGTGGGCTGGACGTCTCTGGCCACACGGAGACTCAAACACTTGTATCTACTTAAATACAAATATATTCTTGGTCATCTTCCTTCGTACTTGCAAAGGCACATAGTTCAGAGAGAGGCTGGTGCTACAGCCTTCGCTCACAGGATCTGTTTTTATTGTCTGTTCCCAGGGTTAGGTCTGAGTTTGGGAAAAAGGCTTTTCAGTTTTCTGCTCCTTGGGCCTGGAACCTATTACAAAATGATTTGAAATTAAAGGAGCTGGTCTCCTTAGATTCTTTTAAACATATCTTAAATAATAGGGATATAGACACATTAGTGTGTAATTGTTTTAATTGAACCTGTTGAAGCATTTTGACCGATCTGTGTTTTTAAATTGTGTGAATATGTTTATATTTTTTTGTACCTAAAACTGTGGCCTCTTGGCCAGGACGCTCTTGGAAAAGAGATTTTTAATCTCAGTGAGTCTCTTCCTGGTTAAATAAAGGTTAAATAAAATAAATTAAAAAATTTTAATTCTTTCTTTTAACAACGGCCCTGAAAAAGAGGGCTGGTGGATGACTGACGGGCCACTGCAAGTGTAAGTGTCCCAGTAGATTTCAGAGCCTCACTACGCCCCTGCATTCAACCCAAAATAAGACAACAAGACCCATATCTTTGTTTTACTTTGATTTAAATGTTTTCTGATGCAACTGCCAACAGATTATGTAATAATACTGAGTAATATTAACCCCTCTGACCTGAGCTGTTCCACTTTACAGTGAGGACTCTTCAGACCAACAGACAACATCTCCAGCCCTGAGTCCTTCAAGTCGTTGTGACTGAGATCCAGGACTGTCAGACTAGAGGACTGGGAGCTGAGGACTGAGGACAGAGCTTCACAGCTTCTCTCTGACAGGTCACAGCCGCTCAGTCTGGAGAGAGAAAACATTGTTTATGTAGAAGTTGAAACAAACCATCCTCTGTTAAACAAATGTTACTCACAGAGCTTTGTTGGAGGCCTTGACCACTGGCAGCAGTTTCAAAAGAGCCTTCTCTGAAGCAGAGTATTTCTTCAGCTCAAACTGGTCCAGAGCTTCTTCTGATGACAGTAAGATGAAGGCCAGAGCTGAGCACTGAGCAGGAGACAGTCCACCTTCAGACAGACGTCCTGAACTCAGGTACCGTTGGATCTGCTCCACCAGAGAACGATCATTCAGTTCATTCAGACAGTGGAGCAGGTTGATGCTCCTCTCTGCAGACACATCCTCACTCAGCTTCTCCTTGATGTACTCAGCTGTTTTCTGATGGGTCCGGGAGCCTTTTCCTGTCTGTTTCAGCAGACCTTGTAGAAGGCTCTGATTGGTCGGCAGTGAAAGACCCAGGAGGAAGCGGAGGAGCAGGTCCAGGTGTCCATTTGGACTCTGCAAGGCCTGTTCCACAGCTGTTTGGTAAAACTGGATTGATTTGCTGCTACCTGTCAGTGAAGTTTGGTTCTCTGAGAGGAGGTTGATCCCAGTGTTGATGAAGGTCTGACGCACGTGAAGAGCAGCCAGAAACTCCTGCACACTCAGATGGATGAAGCAGTAGACCTTGTCCTGGTACAGACCTGGCTCCTCTCTAAAGACCTGTGTGAACACTCCAGAGTACACTGAGGCTGCTGCAGCGTCCAGCCCACACTCCCTCAGGTCACACTCGTAGAAGATCAGGTTTCCTCTCTGCAGCTGCTCAAAGGCCAGTTTTCCCAGAGACTTCACCATCTTCCTGGTCTTTAGACTCCAGTGTGGGTCTGTCTCAGATCCTCCTTCATACTTGATGTTCTTGACTTTGGCCTGAACCACCAGGAAGTGGATGTACATCTGAGTCAGGGTCTTGGGCAGCTCGTCTCTCTCTCTGCTTTTCAACACATGCTCCAGGACTGTGGCAGCGATCCAGCAGAAGATTGGCATGTAGCACATGATGTGGAGGCTTCTGGACGTCTTGATGTGGGAGATGATTGTGTCGGCCTCATCAGTGAATCTCTTCCTGAAGTACTGCTCCTTCTGTGGGTCAGTGAACCCTCTGACCTCTGTCACCATGGAGACGCACTCAGCAGGGATCTGATTGGCTGCTGCAGGTCGTGTGGTTATCCAGAGGCGAGCGGAGGGAAGCAGGCTCCCCCTGATGAGGTTTACCAGCAGCACGTGCAGTGAGGTGGACTCTGTGGGGTCGGTCAGGGCCTTGGTTTTGGTGAAGTCCAGAGGAAGTCTGCACTCGTCCAGACCGTCAAAGATGAAGAGCACCTGGAGGTCTTCAAAGCTGCAGAGTTGTGTTTGTGTTTGACTAAAGAAGTGATGAACAAGTGTCACCAAGCTGAAGCTTCTCTCCTTCAGCACATTGAGTGCTCTGAAAGTGAACGGGAACAGCAGCTGTATGTCCTGGTTGGCTTTGCCTTCAGCCCAGTCCAGACTGAACTTCTGAGTGAGCACTGTTTTCCCGATGCCAGCCACTCCCTTTGTCAGCACTGTTCTGATTGGTCCATGTGTGTGAGCTGGGCCTTTAAACATGTCTTCACATGTGATGGGTGTCTCTGCTGGGTCTGGTTTCCTGGAGGCTGTTTCCATGTGTCTGACCTCATGTTCCTGGTTGACCTCTGAAGACCCTCCCTCTGTGATGTAGAGCTCTGTGTAGATCTGATTCAGAAGGGTGGGGTTTCCTGCTTTAGCGATGCCCTCAAACACACACTCAAACTTCTGCTTCAGGTTAGACTTCAGTTTACGCTGACAAACTCCAGAATAACTCCCTGAATGAAGACAACAGATACAGACCTGAGTCTCAGAGAAAATAAAACGACTGTGAGCACCTTGTTAAATGTGTTAAATGGTCCTACTGCTCCACAGACGCTCAGCCAGCTCCTTCTGCTTCATCCTCCTCAGGAAGTTCAGTGTGATCTTCAGAACAGCCTCACTGCTGCTCCTCTGCTCTTCATCCTCATCCTTCACAGGCTCTAAGCATTCTGGGTAATCTGTACTCAGAACCTTGTGGAGCTTCTTCAGCTCCTTCTGGACAAAAGTGAAGATGTCCTCCTCCAGAAGCTGAACAGACACATTATAAACAACAGAAATACAGTCAGTGACTTCCGGGCGGGTTACAGACATGGTGGCAGGCTAGGGAGAGTGCTCCCCGACTAAAGTTTTAAAAAACCCCTCGAGGACTGTTTTTTCTGATTTTACTAAACCAAATGTTGAATACCACCAAAGGGGACATTACTATGACAAGAGGGAGATCAAAGAGGACTGAACATAACACAGGAGAAGACGTCGAAGAAGTTGCGAAGCCAGATAAGCTAGCAGCTGCAACGCTAACAGCGGAAACCACGTTAGCGGCCAAGGGACACATACCTGATAATATGTCAGATCTACAAACCATTCTCCGTGAAATAAAAGATTTTCGGCGTGAACACGCAGAAACATTCAAGCTGAAAGATGACATCAAAAAGACAAACACTCGCATCGCAGAAGCAGAGGAACGCATAATGGAGTCGGAGGAGCGTATTCAAAATATAGAAGACGCAACTCAGGAGCTGTTTAAAATACAGAAGCAGTTCATGGACAGGCTGACAGACCAAGAGGGACGCTCCAGAAGGGATAATATCAGAATTCACGGTGTGAAGGAAGGGTCAGAAGAAGGAGCCCAGTCAATGATTTCCTTTACTGAGTCCCTCCTAAAAGAGAACCTGGGCTTTGAGCCATTACGTGAACTCAACATCGAAAGAGCCCACCGCACGGGGGTCGCGAGACCACCTGAAGACGCCCCACCAAGATCGATAGTGGTAAAGCTGTTAAGTTACAGAAGCAAAGAAGCGATCATTACGGCAGCGTGGCAGAAACGGGGCTACATGTACGAGGGGAGGAGAGTAATCATTGATCATGATTATGCACCGGAGATTTTGAGGCAGCGGAAAGAATATACGGAGGCAAAGAAAGTGCTCAAAGAAAGGAAAATACGATTCCAAACGCCATTTCCAGCAAGGCTCCGGGTGTTCTATGATGAGGGGACACAGACGTACAGCACAGCGGCGGAGGCGACCAAGGATATGGCAGCGAGGGGCTACCAGGTGACTGTGGTGACACCGGTGGAGGACGTGTTTGAGAGGATGAAGCGTTTAACGTGGCGCGCGAGCGGAGCAGCGAGTGGAGGACAACAGGTGGATGCGAGACAGAGGTTTAAACAAAAACTGGACGCTTTTAGGAGATCACCAACGGCCCTGGTAGAGTGAATGTTCTTATTGGCTCAAAACAAAGTGAATCAAGGTGAGATGTAAGATACATACATTGTTTTATTCATTATAAATCTCCATTGGTAAGATATAGTCAGGAGTTATTTTCTCTGACCTGCAAATAAATGTAAGTGGAATTTTATTTTTTTACATCATGGGGGCCCTCTGGTGGTTTAGATCCAGAGGCTATTCCCCCGAGCCTTTGAAGGGCTCCTTTAGGGTCAAGGAAAAGACCTCATGGATGGAAGTTACTTTATTTTTGATTTATGCTTCAAAGCAAAGTTATGTTGAAGTTGAGTTGGTTATGTTCTTTGTTCAGCGTTGTGGTTGTAGCATGGGGAATAACTGCAAATACACACATTTAAAATATGGCTTTACAGAAAAACCTGGTTAAAATCTCTTCATACAATGTGAATGGAATCCTCAACCCAATTAAAAGAAGTAAAATTCTAAGCAAGATGAAAAAGGAGGGGGTGGGAGTAGCTTTTCTACAGGAAACCCACTTGACAGAAAAAGAGGATGACAAATTAAAGAGAAGTGGATACTCTCAGGTATATGCTGCATCGTATAAATCAGGCCACAGGAGGGGGGTTGCGATCCTGATATCTGGTAAGATCCCATTAAAAAAATATCAGTGATAAGTGATAAAGAGGGACGATATGTAATGGTTAAAGGGAGATTAGAGGGGATATCAATTTGTTTTTTGAATATATATGCACCTCCGGGGTCAGAATGGACATTCTACAGACATCTGTTTGATTTGATGACGTCTGAGGGGGAGGATATATTGATTGTGGGAGGAGACCTAAACCAGAGGTTTGACCCACAACTAGATACGTCAACAGGAGGTCCACCAAAAAATGGAATAGCGAAGAAAATGAAGGACATGATGGAGGAAATGGGTATCATGGATGTTTGGAGAGAGTTACATCCCATGACTCGGGACTTTACATTTTACTCCTCTCGGCACAATACTTACTCAAGAATTGATTACCTCCTGATGTACAGCAAAGATAGATACAGAGTGGCGAGTTGTGAGATTGGGGTGATGGATCTGTCCGATCATTGTCCTGTATATATGAATCTGACTCTGTCACCTGAGAGAAAGAAGACACTCTGGAGGCTTAACCCCAATGTATTGAGGGGAGTACTAAAAGAGGAAATAAAAATTGACATTCAAAGATATTTGGACGAAAATGACAATGGGGATGTGTCCCCATCGGTGCTATGGGATGCGTGCAAGGCAGTGTTAAGAGGGAAAATAATTGCCAAATCGGCTTACTTGAAAAAACAAAGGCAAAAAAAAACTCGAAGTATTGCAGTCAGAATTAAAAAAAATAGAAAAAGAACACAAACAAAATCTTACTGATGATCTGTACCAAGAATTACGGAAGAAGAAAGCGGAGATAAATGAGATCCTTTCTGAAGAAATACAGAAAAAAATTATGTTTACGAAACAAAGATATTATAAAATTGGAGGGAAATCAACAAAGTTACTAGCTTACAAGTTAAAAAAAGAAGAGGCAAAAAAAGTATTTATGGGATGAGAGACCCGCAGACTAAAGAAGTAAAGTATAAAACTGAGGACATCCTAAGGTGTTTTGAATTATATTATACACATTTATATGCAAAATCAACAGTCGATAATATAATTGAAATTGACACATTCTTAGACAAATTGAGGTTACCAAAAGTGACCGATGAACAGAATCGATGTCTAATCTCTGAGATTACGGAGAGAGAGATTGATTCTGCAATTTCAAAACTAAAGACGAACAAGTCCCCCGGTGCAGATGGGTATACCTCAGAGTGGTACAAAACCTTCAAAGAGCTATTAATTCCAATTCTACAAAAAACTTTTAACTGGGTACTACAGAAAGGAGAGATACCATATTCATGGCGAGAAGCAATATCAGTGATCCCAAAGGAAGGCAAGGATGAATTGGAGTGTTCCAACTATAGACCCATTAGTGTTCTCAATCAGGACTACAGATTATTTACTGCGATTTTGGCTAGGCGTTTGGAAAAGATTTTGCCTGGGATTATCCAGTTAGATCAGACAGGTTTTATAAAAGAAAGACAGACCCAAGATAATATCAGACGGACGTTACACATAATGCAGCATATAACGGAAAGACAAACGGAAGCAGTTATTATGGGGATGGACGCCGAGAAGGCATTTGATTCAGTCAGTTGGGACTTTTTGTATCGGGTGTTGCAGAGGTTCAACTTCCATGAAACAATAATTAAGACAATACAAGCGTTGTATGTTGCTCCAACTGCCAGAATTAGAGTTAATGGAGGCCTATCAGATAATATTGTACTAAAAAGAGGATGCAGACAGGGGTGCTCAGTAAGCCCACTTCTGTTTGCATTGTTTCTTGAACCCCTTAGTCTATCAATAAAACAAAATAAGAATATTCAGGGTATAGCTATGAAGGGTGGGATGCAAAACATTGCACTATTCGCAGATGATGTTTTGATATATGTGTCCAACCCCGATACTTCTTTACCAGCACTCATGTCAGAATTTAAAGTTTTTGAACAACTATCTGGCTACAAAATAAACGTACAAAAAACACAAGTCCTTACTTTTAACTACAACCCAGCGGACAATATTAAAATGAAATTGATTGGGATCGGAAAGCAATAAAATATCTGGGTGTAAATTTGACAAAAGATTTGACTCAATTAAAAACGGCAAATTATGACCCATTGATATCCAAAATAAAGGAAGATATAGAGAGGTGGAACTTAATTCCATCTATGACGATTGCATCGAGGGTGGAAGTAATCAAAATTAATATTCTCCCTCGTCTATTGTACTTGTTCCAGAATCTACCAGTGGAAATCCTGAATAGGGAATTCATAGAATGGGACAAATTTATTTCAAGATATATCTGGCAGGGGTGCAGGCCAAGAATCAAATATAGAACACTACAGCTGCTTAAAGGCAAGGGTGGGTTAGCTTTACCATGTTTAAGGAGATATTATCAAGCAGCACAATTAAAAGTTTTGTTGAATTTATGTAACCCCTCATATTCTGCTAAGTGGAAGGAAATAGAAAACAGTAGAGTGCGAGGGATCCCAATCCAGGCGTTAATTGGGGATGATACATTGTATAAAACAATTAAGTGGGGAATTAAATCCATGGCTTAAAATCTCTCTGAAGGTATGGTTTGAAATTGTTGCAAAGAATAACCTGAAAATGTCATGTAAGTTGCTAAGATGGGTTGGATACGACACAGAGTTTATTCCCAATAGAAGTGACGGGCACTTTAAAATCTGGGAAGGTCCACGCATGTGGTGGGAAGTTTTGGAAAATAAAAAATGCAAAAGCTTTCAAATGATCAAAGAACAATTTGGTTTGGCAAACCAAGATTTCTATAGATTCTTACAGTTAAGACACTATTTAGAACATGACATTAAAAATAAAAACTATGTAGTTGATGTAGAAGTGACTAACTTGTTTATGCTTGCATACATGTCCAAATTAAATAAAAAACAGATTGCCAAGATATATATAGGGTTAGAAAGCTTAAAAAATGAAGACACACAATATATAAAAAGGAAATGGGAAGTTGAAGCACATATACATATGACAGAGGAGGAATGGAATGAGATTAATCAACATATATGGAAAACAACATCATCTTTGATGTGGAGAGAGCATGCCTGGAAAAATATAGTAAGATTTTTTAGAGCTCCGGCTCAGATAAAGTATAGAGAGACAAGCTGTTGGAGAAAGTGCGGTGAAGAGGTGGCAAATCATGTACATATTTTTTGGGCATGTCCTTCGTTAAAGAATTACTGGTCAGATTTAAAGAAATGTATAGATAAAATACTCAATACTGATCTTCCTTACACTTTTGAAGTGTTCTATTTGGGAAAACTTGAGGCGAATTTGAAAAATAATTTAAATATTAAATTGTTTAGGATCCTGTTGGTCGCGGGGAAAAAAGGTATTACAAGGAAATGGTTAAGGGCAGAGGTACCAAAAATGGAAGACTGGGTTGATGTGATGCATGATGTTTATGTTATGGCGAAATTGACGTATACTTTAAGATTAGAAACAGAGACATTTGAAAATGAGTGGAAAGATTGGTTGGATTTTGTTAAACCACTAAGATCGGACTTTATTTAAAAAAAAAAAAAAAAAAAAAAAAGCTGTTGTTCCCTGTTGTTCTGGTTCTGCTACTCAAATGTGTTATTTTTAATATTATTGTTATTTTTCATTTTATTTTATGTTTTCTAATTATGGAAAAAAATAGATGTATGTCAGTTGTACATTACGATTACATTCTGTACTATAAAACTAATAAAAATAAAATTTAAAAAAAAAAAAAAAAAAAAAAAAAAAAAAAAATACAGTCAGTGTCAGATCTGTGTGGAACAAGTTCTCATTCATCTGAACATTTACAAACTTTAGTGACAGACCTTAAATATGGAGTCCAGCTGTGTCTGATGGTGCTGACCACTGGAGACCTCTGGACCCTGCTGCTCCACTCTGTGAGAGAGACTCATCAAACACTTATGTTCATTTCAATTGTTTTATTCAACACTCATGGAAACTCACGGCTCTGTGGAAAAATTAAGTGGCTGTCTCATAGACCTGTCACTCCTGAGGGACTCACAGATGGGACCAGGTTCAGACGGAGGATGTTTCTGGTGGATCCTGAGACACAGAAGAAAACACACTTCAGTCACAGTGACTCTTCTTTACACTTGTGTTCACCTCACTCCAGAATCATCACATACAACGTCTATTAACTTATTCTGTGGTTCAATTTTCACACAAACAACTGTACACACTGATATTATAAAGTTGTCATTAAGATTGTCCATACTGTTCCCCATAGTGTTACCAGTAGTATACTGTAGGGGTCGCTGCAGTCACATTCTGTTCTCTACTACAGTCTGTACATGTTCTGGTCCACTGATAATAAATATCTTGTGTTTATTACAAATGGACTGGTTATTGTGAACACATCTACATGTCAGAAGTGGGAAACATCAGAAAGACTGAACAGACCATGAAGACAACTGAAGAAAGAAAACACCTGTGTCCGTGTGTCACACCTGTGTCCATGTGTCACACCTGTGTCCATGTGTCACACCTGTGTCACACCTGTGTCCATGTGTCACACCTGTGTCCGTGTGTCACACCTGTGTCCGTGTGTCACACCTGTGTCCGTGTGTCACACCCGTGTCCGTGTGTCACACCCGTGTCCATGTGTCACACCTGTGTCCATGTGTCACACCTGTGTCACACCTGTGTCCGTGTGTCACACCTGTGTCCGTGTGTCACACCTGTGTCACACCTGTGTCCGTGTGTCACACCTGTGCCGTGTGTGCTGAGTGATGAGTGTGTGGTGTAAGTGGAGGTTGAACAGTTTTATTTCGTCTGGTCTAAAGCAGGACACTTGTTTTATGGATGAAATGTGAGTAACTTATATGTGATAATGTTTGGTGATATGGTCATGTTTCCATCTACTTTTAGATTCTGTAAACTGTTACATCAACCTGCCCAGGGACGACAGGTGGAAATGATCATTTTATAACTACAACCACAACTTTATACAGCGACATTGAACTGGAACAAAAATTTATTCTGTAAAACTCTTTGAATGACTTTGTGTAAATTGTGTTTTAACTGTTGACTCTTTAAAAACAAGTCGTCCATATGATTCTAAAAAGGCTGTGAACATAAAGTCCTGACATTATGAGGAGTTCTGAGTCTGACTTACTCTGGACCATGGAGTCTTTTAAAATCAACATATCGTCCTATAGAGTGATCACTCTTGAGTGAGACGGCCATGGCCCCAGGAGCAGGTCTGTGGACACAGATGGAGCAGTGGCTTTAGTCTGAGCTCTGACATGGAGAACAGTGGTGGAGTGTTAGTGATCCTCTCTTACCTGTGAGCTTTTTTAGAGGGAGGGGCTCCGTCCTCTCTGGTCTCTCTCTGATCCATGCTCAGTCCAGGTTCATGTGATCTCAGACCCTCAGGAGGAGCCGACGCATGAAGCCCACTGCAAAAAGTCCAAAATCAAACATATACCTGCAACGCAACTCAATAGAGTTTATGTTGTTTTTCTGTGTAAATGTGTCGTTGTACCGGTGGAGCCACAGATGAATGGTTTTGGTTTCAGTGCTGCACTGTGGAAGTCGTCACATTCCTGCCATGAGCCTCAAGACTTTTATTACTATGAAATTAAACTCGAGATTTTAGAACTTTATGTAAATGTAGAAAATATTTTCTACGGCTCAAGAAAAACCTCACAACTAGTTATACCAGAAATAAAGAGAAATAGAAAATACAGCTTAAAATGTCATGGAATATTAAATAACAGGGACTGACAGGGACAGACCAGACACCTACAGCTTTCACAAAGGTAAAATTTTGAGGCCATTTTGAATTTTCAAATTATAAACTTTCACATTAGTTTTTGTTGGGCCAGCTGTAGACGATAATGCCGTTGTTGTTATGCAGGCTGTTTTTTTTTTGGTTGGTGTTGATTCCAAAGACACTCGGAGGAGATGGTGAGCTTGTCCCTGAAACCTTGAACTGTGAATTTAGGTCAGCAACTTTCTTTGCTCTTGCCATCAATCCTATCACGTGATAACCCCTCAAACGACCACAACGAGGAACCGATCTGAACAACTGACTTTGAGTCAAACAACTGAACGTCACTGAGCTCAGTAGGACTGTAGGTTTTGAATTATTGTGCACGGATCAATTGTAACGTAGATTTCAAGCTGCTAAGTTGTAAACATATGTGAATTTTATTTCATTTTTCTACTTAATACTGAACCATTATTACTTTCTCTGTCTCGGGCCATTTCACTTACACTGAATTAATCCTTATTCCTATTGAAGCCCTTGAGAACCTGGTGCTTGGTCAAAATAGCGACATTATTTTTAGATACCATTATTGAATCGGGGGTTACACACTACTGCATTTTTACATCACTTCTATTTAATAGTAGAGCTAGATGGATAGAGTCACGCACTTTTGGTCCCTCCGTCTTGCTGGTTACGACACAACCACAACTTTATACAGCGACAGTGAACTGGAACAAGACTTATTCTGTAAAACTCTTTGAATGACTTTGTGTAAATTGTGTTGTAACTGTTGACTCTTTAAAAACAAGTCGTCCATATGATTCTAAAAAGGCTGTGAACATAAAGTCCTGACATTATGAGGAGTTCTGAGTCTGACTTACTCTGGACCATGGTGTCTTTTAAAATCAACATATCGTCCTATAGAGTGATCACTCTTGAGTGAGACGGCCATGGCCCCAGGAGCAGGTCTGTGGACACAGATGGAGCAGTGGCTTTAGTCTGAGCTCTGACATGGAGAACAGTGGTGGAGTGTTAGTGATCCTCTCTTACCTGTGAGCTTTTTTAGAGGGAGGGGCTCCGTCCTCTCTGATCCATGCTCAGTCCAGGTTCATGTGATCTCAGACCCACAGGAGGAGCCGACAATACAGACAATATTTTCTACGGCTCAAGAAGACCTCACAACTAGATTTAACAGAAACAAATAGAAATAAAAACACTTAAAATGTAATGAAATATTAAATAATTACAAATGAAAAATCCACAGAATGAACCAAATCACACAAACAAAACAAGAGAAAGTCTCATTATAGTTGAATCCACAACCCAAAAGTCCAAATCACTGCCTGAAGACGAAATAAAAGTCATTTAAACCCACTGAAAACCACAATTATGTCTATTCATAACAAGATCTAAAACTATGGCGTCATGTGACTTTAAGTTGAGGGCGAAGTCACTAAACCTGTCACAGGTTTGGCCCTTTCTCGTTTTCACTGCAGAAGCTGCATGTTTGAGTGACAGAGTGCGCATGCGTCTGAAAGACGCCTGTGACAGAGTGCGCATGCGTCTGACAGACGCCTGTGACAGAGTGCGCATGCGTCTGACAGAAGCCTGTGACAGAGTGCGCATGCGTGTGACAGACGCCTGTGACAGAGTGCGCATGCGTGTGACAGACGCCTGTGACAGAGTGCGCATGCGTCTGACAGCGCTCTTATTATTATCATTTCTTTTTTTTCCCTTCAGTGAGAAATAAGTCCTCAAAACAAGACTTGATCAGACAAACACAGATGTAGAGGCTGAATCGACAGTCATGGACAACACAAACGTGTCTGGACAGATCTGCAGTAGTCCCGCCTTTTACGTATCACGTGATTTCCCAGAAACCATCGTCTGATTTTAAGTTTGTATTGTGTCAAAAAGTGGTACTGACGAGGTTTTTTAGCTCAGATTTGGCAGTTTTACGCTGATATTACATTGTACAGATGTTAAAATTACAAATTCTGTAATAAAGAATAAACTTAAACAGACGATAAACAGGAAATAAACGAACAAACTACAACTTTAAACTCTAGGTCTAAACTAAATCAAACCAGGACTAAACCAGGACTAAACCAGGACTAAACCAGGACTAAACCCAGTGTTAAATAAAATTAAACTAGTGAAACCTGAGCAGATCCAAAGAGTCCAAAGTGTCTCAGAGAAAAGTGCGTAGTTGAAGTGTCTGGGGTGTTGGTTCTTCCTGTTGTGACTCAGAGCTGCTCCTCTATTGGCTGTAGTCCAGGTGGGCGGGGCTTCTCTTGGCTGAGTGACAGGAGGCTGCCCCTGAGCTCTGAGTCTGTGTCGACCTCATTTAGTCTAGACCAGGACTAGACCAGGACTGGACCAGGACTGGACCAGGACTGGACCAGGACTAATCCAGGACTGAACCAAAACTAACTTTGTATTTTTTTCTTTTGTTATATATTTAGTCATATTTTGTGGAACTGATGCTGCTTTTCTTTGAATTCTTGTGTGTTATTATTAAAATGGGTGAGGTATTTAAAGTATTTTTTTCTTTACTTCAGCCTAAACCCTTTCGGTCATGATAGAAATGTTATGTACAACCTCAGACAAGTTGAATAATGTTTGATTTGAAAGTAATGACCAAATAAATAAATAAATAAATATCAATATGTCAATGTCCTGATCATAAACTCTTTATAAGTGTCATTCACAACATTTAGAGACGACCTCATGAATTAAAACACTTTATAATCAGACACAAACAGCACAGTCTCATTTGGACTGAGCTGACACAATACGTCTGAACTGGGGAAACACACATTTTGCTCAAATCCATGAAAACATTTGGTCCAGACACAGTTAACCAGCTCCAGATCTCCCCTGTCCCTGCACCTCTGTCCTGGTATGGTCTTGTGTTCTCCCTGTCTCGTCGTGCACCTATGTCCCTCCACGTTCATGGACCCGCACCTACACTCCCCGGCGTCTATGGACTATGATCTAAGATTTATTGGACTATGAGCTTAGATATATGAACTCTTACTTCTGTGATCACTTCTGTGAATAAAGACATTGTTAAACGTCGTGAGTCTCGCACCTTTGGTCCTTACGCCTCGCTGGTTACGACACCAGGTCGTTGCAGGAGCACAGACAGCACGTCCGCCAGGTGTTGCAACGGCTGTTGGAGAACAAGCTGTTTGTCAAGGTCGAAAAGTGTGAGTTTCACGCCGACCAGGTTAGTTTCCTGGGGTTCATAGTGGGGCGGGGCCAGGTCAAGGCAGACCCGGAGAAGATTAAAGCCGTGAGGGACTGGCCAACCCCTACTAACCGAAAACAACTACAGAGGTTCATAGGCTTTGCAAACTTTTACAGATGTCCAGCACCTCCTCCAGTGCTGCCGTCGGGTCTTGAGGAAGACTCGGGCCGCACTCCTTACGTCCGGGGCCCGCACCAAGAGAGTGGCCGACCGCCGTCGCATCCCTGCTCCCAAGTACGCACCTGGCCAGTCGGTATGGTTATCCGCCAAGAATATCCCACTAAAAACTGACTCACGTAAGCTCTCGCCACGTTTCCTCGGCCCATTCGGGATCTGTAAACTCATCAATGACTCCGCAGTTCAACTTCAGCTCCCCTCATCCCTTTGCATTCATCCCACATTCCACGTCTCCCAGATCAAGCCTGTCCGCACCAGTGACCTGAACTGTGGTCTCTATGAACACTTATTGTGAATAAAAACTTTGTTAAAATTTCGTGAGTCTCGCACCTTTGGTCCCCGCTGGTTACGACACAAATGTACTCTAAGCCTTTTATTTTCGACACTACTTCCTGTTGCTGCTGTGTCATCTGCCATTAAATTACGGGGTCACAGAGGTCACAGAGGTCACAGAGGTCACAGAGGTCACAGAGGTCAGAGGTCACATCTGTCTCCTCAGCTCCTCACTGTGTCCGTGACTTGCTCAGGTTGGCGTCTTATCTAAACTTATTTTTTTCTCATTCTCTACCACTCAACTGTGAGTTGTTGAGCACACATCAGGGTATTATTTTTATCATTAGTGGTCGTATTTATGTTACTTAACGTCTTTGTTTTGTTAGCGTTACCGCTCCCATTCAAAACTCCATAGCACCTCATGTATATTAGCACTGTCTACTCACTGCTTCTGTTGATCTAAATACAGAGACAATTTCAGTTACATTAAACTCAAATTGTAAATGGCAAAGTTACTAGGAGCATTGTTTTAAATTGCTCTGTAAATTAATTTTGTCCACTTTGATAACTTTTTGAGTGAACGATAAATCGGCAATATGCTTCCATTTTGTTTTCCTACGAGTATAAATGAACAATGTAGCTACGATTGTTGTTGTTTTTTTTATGTGTTGCGCAACTTTAATTATTTAATCTCAGAATCAGCTTGAGCTTTGTGAACTCTGATTAGATTGAGTGTTTTTGATATATGAAAAAGTGCACTTCTCTTTTGTTGAACAAATTACTGATTATGATTGTGTTTAATAGTCGTATAATTTATAGATATGTATCATAACATATTGTGTAAATGCAGATGTTTTTTGTTTGTTATGCAAATGTTAATTTATCATTTTGACCTTCATAGGTCAGGGTTTTTTTCCTGGACTGGAAAAAAAAAAGAAATATGGACTACAATCCTCACATCTTAATGGCGATCTACCCAGATCCTGGACAGTAAGACAAAATAAACTGACTTTCAGATTTTTTTCTTTTTTTTCATTCGCCCCGAGGTGTGAACATGGCCATCCATTAAAGTCAATGGAGTTTAGCCTTTAGTGGCTCGGTACGTCAGGTCCTGCCCATGGACCATGGGCAGTTGAGCGACATGGGAATAATAAATAAATTACAAATTATAAATGCTAGAGTTTCTGCTTCCAGGAGCTTCTGAACCATGTTCTGGGCTCGTTCACGTGGCTCACAGGCTCGTTCATGTCGTGCCACGTGACGCTCTTTTTAAGACACCAGACGGATTTTGAGCTGAGAAAACAATTATGATGGGTAAGTAGGTAATACAATAAGAAAATGGTAAAAAAATTGTGGGACAACTGGATCTTTGTGAAATTGTAGGTGCCCTGTCAGTCCCTGTCGGCACGTCGGTCCTGTCGGCCTGTTGGTCCCTGTCAGTCCGTCAGTCCGTCACGAGCAGTTTGTGATAACATTGCGCTCGATGAGAAAATTTTTTCATTGTACGTTGTACCAGTGGGTGTCCACTAGTCCAACTCTCGACAGCTCTAAGAGAGCAATACTCTGTCCTGTTAGCTGTCATGCTCCAAATATGAACTGAGCATGGGCGGACTTCCACATCCATCAAAAGTGGCATCAATTCAGTCCAACCAGGAAAAACTGTCTCTGCTGCTTCAGACTCATTCTGGTCTTAAATGTTCGTATTAACCCTCTACATGATCCTGGGGTTTTTCTTTCACTATTGTGTCTGTAAATCAAGATATGAACATTAATAACAGACAAATCAGGCGACATCTTTCCCCGAGGTCGCTCCTGTTAGCGTTAGCAACAGGTTTGATTGACAGCGTTGCCAAGCAGTGGGGGTGGGAAGGGGTGTTTCCTTTTAAAGATTCACTCCAGATTGGGTCTTGGTTGCTATGATGCTTGCAGTCACAATTCAATACTGAACAAAAAAGCCAACAAGGACATACCTCTATTTATAACCGTGTTACCATGGCAACATCCAACATTGGTTGCTCAGCAGAGGCGGTCTCGATGCAGGCAAACATGATGTAGGGTCGGTTGCGGTGTGGCGTCTTAAAGTTGTGAAACATGCTGATAAACTCATCACAGGGAATAACTAGTGAGAAATAACTTTGGACCAATTTAAACCATTTAAAATGACCTAGGATCACACACTGGCAGGTTCACAATTCACTCCCAGCTCACTCACTTTCTTCTTTCAGTCGTTCTATGATGTGAGGGTGGCATTTCAGACAAGGGGAACGTTCAAGTCTACTGTACAAACAAGGGGACTCCTCTGTACTCAAGTGACCAAAGACATACAGCCCACTCAGCATCCTGACCTCCCCGCCTGGCCCTCCTCCTCGTCTGGTCTTCCTCCTCCTCGCCTGGCCAATTTTTCTTGTTTTGTCTGATTTTTCCTGTTGTTTTGTTTTTGTGTGTAGGTTTGGTTGATCCCCGGGTCACCAGGCCTTTCTGTGTGGAGTTTTTCATGTTTCTCCTCGTGTCTGGATGGGTTTCCTCCGGGTACTCCGGTTTCCCCCATCAACCAAAACATGAACGCCCTTCAGACAACTGTTGTTGTGATTTTGGGCGTTACAAAAATAAATGAAATGAATTGAACTGACCCAACACACAAACAGCAGTCACATGCACACACTTACACATGCACACACTTACACACACTAAAATAATGAATGAAGGCTGAATACAGACAAATCAGGTGGTGGAAATAACATTTTACTCAGTTTTCTTGGTTTACTACACACCCCTTAAATAACTGATGTCTGGTCATGTCATGGCTGTGGCTGATTGTCGATGAAGTCACTTCCGTAGATCATCATGTGTTTTAATGCTGTCAGAAGAAGTATATCCATATCATTGTCTCTCTCCATTTCTCCGGCACTGTAGTTTTGCACAGGAAACATGTAGTTCAAGGGGATTCCAACCATCGAGCTTAAGCTTTTCATCTGTAAAAAAGAAACAAACAAACTATGAGCTGCTGACTCTGATCCTTTTCTGTGATATGAAACATGATTACATTTTTGTGCAGGTATGCACTCCTGTAGACCTTCTTCACATCCTCCTTCATTTCTTTGGTTGAAAGGTCCATTTTTGTCACAATGGCCATATCTGGAATATCTGGAACAACATAAACAAGTGTAACTGCAAAGTTTGTGTTGGAGAGATGAATGTGACAGGTTTAAAGAGAGACTGGAAATGGTCTTACTCAGATCTTTGGTACTTTCTCTGACTCGTTTTATTTTCTCTACAACAGTTTCGTGCATGTGTGGACTATTGGCAGGGAGTACACAGACCAAAATGTGAAATTTATCTTCCACAGTTGGCTCTCCATTGAAGTATTGGTCTGTTTCTGACAAAGGAGAGTCATAGTGGAACTGCAAATCAACAGTATGACATATAATCTCCCACAGGACACAGGATGTTCTTGTTGTTCTTGTTCTTACCGTGTAGCCCTCCATCACGTGCCCTTCCATCGCCAGTTTGACGTCTTCAGGTAGAATCCCGCTATTACCAGACTCCAGCCCCATGATGTCAGTGAACGTAAATGACAGGAGCTCCCCGTCAGTGTTTTTGATGGTGTAAGTTTTAAACTGAAGCAGAGCATACAGATACAGTTCAGTTCATTTATAAATTCATATAAGACTGTGGCAGGGTTGTAACTGACAAGCTTAAGATGGGTAATTTAAATATATACATTTTTAAAGTGCATATGACGATTCAATTTCAGTTCAGTAAAACTGAGATATACACACTGATATCCAATCTAATATTTAATTATGAAATGATTTACATATCTGACACAAACTGTGGTTTTGTGGTCGTTAACTCTTGTTTAATCAAATAGGGACATAAATAAAGCTGGAAATCAGCTCTAATTTACCAGTTGGACAGTTATGGGGTTACCTATACGTACGTCTTATCTGCTGCCCATGTTCAACCAGGAAATATAATTTTAACCTTCACCAAAATGACAGATCTAGAAGAGTTTAATAAAATCCTAAATGTAATGATGTTTACTGTGTTTCAGTGAAATGAGTCATCTAACCTGGTTTGTCCTGGTTTGTTGAAGGTATTTTTATTTTGTGCACTGTCATTGTATTCTGTTGTTAAATTCAAAATTATTATCTGTATTTTATTTCCTACAGGTTGACATTTTACACCTGTCCCGGGACTACGGATGAAAAATAGCCCTCAACAATGAACCAATGATTCAAATCAAGGTCATCGAGGCTAATCTGTAGCCAGTTTCCACGTGTGGAATTCTGACCTTGAGTATCATGGAAACCAAAGAGCCAATTAGTAGTGAGCATGTAAAAAATAACGCCCTGCTTAGCAACAGCAGCGTTACCGAGCAACAGCATTGCTAACACTAGCAGGAGCAATCTTGGAGAAAGAAGGCGCCTGGTTTGTCTGTTGTTAATGTTCATATCTTAATCTAGGAACAACACGGTGAAATAAAAACTCCAGGATCACGTCGAGCAAATGAACATTTCAGATCGTTTCAAGATCAGAGTGATGAGTCTGACAGCAGCAGTTACAGCAGAGGTTCTCAAAGAGTGGGGCGCGGTGAGACGCTGGGGGTATGACTCCACGTATGACACTAGTACTGTAGTACTGTAGTACTGTAGTACTGTAGTACTGTAGTACTGTAGTACTGTAGTACTGTAGTACTGTAGTACTGTAGATACTGTAGTACTGTAGTACTGTAGATACTGTAGTACTGTAGTACTGTACGCAGCAAAGAGCAGGACAGAGTGAACAGAGACACTTTTGCTAAAGAGACACTATGGAAAACATTTAACAGGAATGAAAAGAAAGACGAGATAGACGGAGGTAAAGTCACATGAAAAATAAGAGGAGGAGGAGTCTGATGAAGAGTATGGAGCACAGGGCTTCACCGTGACTCCGGGGGGACACGAGGACAGACCGGTGTCTGCTGTGGACAGTGGACAGTGTGAAGACAAATAAGACGCCTCATTCCACCTCAGTCTGAGACGCTGGAGTTTTTCAGCGTAAACGTCAAATATGAAACAATCATCCACTTTGTGAATGTGACTTAAAGCAGCAGCTCTGAGCGTCATGAGGGGCTACAAGAGAGAAATGACCTGTTTTAATTTGATAATTATTTAATTTTAATGTATTATTTTGATATTTATTTATTTTATTTACATTTATTCATTTGATGTTTATTTAATGGGCAAAAATTCACCACTTCATTCGCAGCGTGTTTTCAAAACGCTTCTAGTCTCAGGTTTTTGGTCCAAATGAGCTCACATAGGTCACATGGGTTTTCATAAAACTTCCACGTTTTCTCCAAATTCCACACGGTTCGCCCGTACGCCGCCGCCGAAAAACGCCTTCGTTTCCTGTTTTTTCGATGTCCTCTCACGACCACAGGCATTGCCCTACAGAGCTCACATTCACATCACATATGCGAGATTGGGGCATGAATGGAATGCAATAATAATTTTAATCAAAATGAACACTATAGCGCCCCCTACCATAGGGGTGAAACGTCAACATTATCCAAATCCTATGAAATTTGGATAATCAATTGGTGGCATAAGAAGAACCAAAAAATTACATTATGGCCATGGGTTATTTTCCACGGTTGGCCACCAGGGGCGCAATGAATTGAAAAGAAATTCCCATGGCACTTTGACCTGCACGTCTATGAATCATATCTAGTCCTAGGTTTTTCATCCAAATTTCCTCAAACTCCACATACAGCATGTACACATGATTATTGTCAATAATCATCCACGTTTTGGGGATATTCTTTCTGGTTTATGCACAGCACACTGTCAAAATATGACTGCTTTCCTGCATATTTGATTCCCTCTCACAGACACGTGGATCAGACTAAAAAGCTCAAATTCTAATCACTGATGTGGATTAAAACTGTGAATAGAGAACCATAATAAACATGTGGCCAGTGACCTCCATAGCGCCCCCTACTGTACAGGTAAAAGACACAACTTTGTCCGATTGGCATGAAAGTTGGTGAGATAATGGGGCAAAATCAAAAGGGGCAAAAAAGTCCCTTACACCATACCTGTATTGTGGACAGGGTTGCCGGTTCAATGCCGTGGACCTCCATTGTAATGCCATGGCCACACTGCGCTATAGAAACTGTGTGAAGGGGTTGGATAGCGGCTGGGGGGTGGCCAGGGGGGGTGAATGGTGCGTGGGGGCAGTGACCGGCCCCAGGCGGTCACGTGGGGGACGGTCGCACGGAGGGCGAGGGCCATCATCGCCGATTGCGGCTTTAATTTTATTTTTTAAATTTCATTATTTTATTTTTTTTCAGTATCAAATGGTTCAATCAGTTGTTCCAACAATATGTATAGTTCAAATAAGGATAAAATAACAAATATATATTATTATTTAATTATTTAATAATAATCGCGGTAACTCTCAGCTTTTTCTGCCTTTATTTCACTCCCTGCACCTCTGCACAGCGGTTTAACCTCTGTTTATGTAATGCAGAGGGTTTGGCACATGTTTTGCATTATGCACTGGAAATACAATAATTTTGGTCTTTACAAGAGTGAAGTGCATCAATAAACAGGAAACAGCTGTTGCAAAAGTGCTAGCTTTGTTTCACAAAGCATAATAACTCATCATATTGGCTCAAAGTACGAGTCACATCACTCAAAATATGACTAGACTAGTACCTCCAGGGTCTGCGTCGGACTCCTCAAACGGGGCAGTACAGTTTATTTAAAGCTGACACACTATCAGACAGAAGTAACATAGAGAGCATCTAGTGGTGATATGTGAGAATACAACAGGAACTGGTCGTTTCACTCTAATCACAGATCAGTGTCTTTAAGTCATCTGTAGAATTTTAGCAACTGGATTTTAGCTGCATAAACACACATTTCATAAATAAATTGGCAATGCTTCAGACCATGAATTATATTTAATATCTGCTTTCAACACATAATCAAACTTTTTTTTATCTATTTGAAAAAGATGTGAGAACATTTTGCTGTTTGTGTGAACATGATTTGAATCCTGACTTGTTTGTAAAATTATAAAGTAGGAGAGAAGTTAGATGAAGTACAAACAAGAGTAAAACAATCACATCTTGGACATTAATCGGCGGCACAATTTAAGCCCAGTTAAATTCTGTCCTGCATTTTTTAATCATTTGAAAAGTCTAGGGAAAAAAAAATAACGTGAATTTTTCTTCTAGGACTATCATCGTGCGGAAATATGACTTTCGTTTTTGGCGGTTTTTGGAGTTTTCTTTGATGGTTTGGAGAAATGACTTTACTTTTAAACTGAGCCAACTGTATTTCTGTATTTATACTTAAATTATCAACAGGGAGAGTCCTCCACTGAAGATCTTTTGTGTTGCTGATACAGAAATGTTTGGTGTAAAAGAACAAATCCTGCAGAAAATCAATGCAGAAGAGTGTCCTGATCCAAACATCTGTGACCTGGTGATGGTCTTCTGCCCGATCTGCACTCGAGCTGCTGCTGACATAGCTGTGGCCATGGACAGCATCCCAGGTACATTTGGTGTCTGACATTATTATCGTGTATATGCTGTAATGTGTGCGCTACTGTGTCCAAATAATTTCCCTTGTGGATCAAAACAGTTTGTCTAAGTAGCAAAAATAGCAAGAGACGATTATGCATAATAAGGCACAATTATACAAATAGGAAATACAAAATATATCAGTCACGGTGTGAGTGGAGCTGCAGGAGCCTGTTGGAGAATGAGCTCCTCTGTCCTTGTCCCAGTTGAAAGAATATTCAACGTTCAGATAGATCCACCACAGCCTCATGTCAATCACAGACCAGAGTGAGTGACAGATCAGGGCAACGATACGCCCATATAAAAAATATTATCATATATCGTCCTTGGCTTGACTGTTTTGTAAAGTTTGTCTGAAATCTTCCAGTTGTTGTTACAGGGACCGCAAGAAAGAAGCGTGTTATTCTCGTGACCCTGCATCACGGCAACGACGTCGACGATGCTCCTCCTCCACCAGCCCCGAAAAAGGAAAAGAGTGTGGTGTTGCACGTTAATGTTCTTTATCATCAGACCAGCAACGGACTGTTGGAGTGTCCCTATAATGAAACGGCTGTGAAAGAAATAAAAACAGCTATGGAAGAAATAAGAAAATAATTCTACAAAGAAATAATCACCCTGAGTAGTAAAGACAAACAGGACTAAAGAAAGATCAGATTAAATTAAGACTAAATTAATTAACCAGCTGACAGAACATCCATGATACAACCACCTCTGTCAGTTTTAGCAGTAAAAAAAAATACACAATTATTCCCAAATGTACTAAAAAGCAGGAAATGTGGCTTGTTTCACTCCAAATGTCGTCTTTTCTTCACTGTTCTGATCTTGGCGTTTCATAATAAAAGTGCCTGTGTGACTCACCTTCACTCTTAGACTTTAGATAATAAAACATGTTTCATTCTGATGGTCAAATAAACAGATTAATCTCTCTTCACTTATTGCGCTCACACCGTCACAGACTTAAAGTAATACTGTGTAACTTTCTGGAGGTGGCAGATCGCCATGGAAACAGAAAGTTAAAAACGACACTTTGCAGCATTCTCCGCGGAAATAGATCAGTTTTATGTCACACTGTGGAAGATTATCGCCAGAGGAACAACATTTCCATGGAAACAAGCAGCACACTCTCCGCCAAGGCCAAAGAAGAGTCAGGTCTGTGGAGATGTGAGCCTGCTCAAGTGCAATAATAACAATAAAAACTCTTTGTAACACACTATGGCTTTTTGAACATTGATAATTGGACTTTTGTGTATTTGTACCTTTCTTTTTGGTAATAAAAACCTTTTATTAGATTAGACGACGGACGGTAAACAGCGCAGTCCACAAACAGTTACCACGAAAATATAAACATCCTCCTCTTCACCGTCAAGTCCCTCCATAACCTGGCCCCTCCCCCTCGCACCGACCTCCATCAGCACCGTCCTACACGACACCAACCTCCTCCCTCCACTCATCGGGACAGAGCACCGCGAGGGGAAGAGCTTTCACTGCACAAAAAGTACAAATAATGAGCTGAACTACTGCCCTGGTGTCCATCAATACAACCATATTTGGAAATCCGAGAGTGAAACCCAAGATTTTAAAGACCGTAAGAAAAGACGAATCCACGTGTAAAGGTTAGAAGATAAACATTTGAATGATCTGCCTTCATCTGTGACCGATATCACAGCGAGATCAGGCCAATGTCAGCGTCCCCCGAGCCTGAAGTGGCCCTGGACTTTTTTATTAATACACTGAATGAAACTGTAGAGCGGCGTGGACCTAAAAGAAAAATCAGAATGAAAAACAAACAAAAAAAATCCCTGGTTAATTAGAGGAACAAATGCTGCCTGGAAAACACAAACACAACTAGAGCAGGTTTGGATTGGGCGTTTTTCACAAAGAGAAATAAATGTTTATCGTCCATTTGAAAGGCAAAAACATCCGACTTCATGTCTGCGCTGATGACAAAGACCTGGAGGACAGTCAGATCCCTCTCAGAACCTCAAATTCAAACGGATATTTTATGAGATTCAGCTGTTGTAAATTGTAAAGAGGAAATGTGTGATGTTTTAAGGCGTTTTATCTCTGACTGTCGTAATGGCAGGATAACTGGACCAAAAAGTGCAGCACTCGGGGAAGTTTTACGCTGCTTATTTACGGTTTGTGAAAAGTGAAACAAAACAATGGGTAGATCTAACGGGGAACAGGGGGCCAGGAGCGGGCCAGAGTCCAGAGAAGCTGCTGAGCGTGAGCCGGGATGCGGGAGCGGGGTGAGTCAGGACGAGCAGAACCGAGACAGCGAGCAGGGTGCGGAGTGCAGAACCAGACAGGACTATACCAGGACTTGGAGGTCGGACGGGGACGAAGCCGAGAGGAGCCGGGAGGAGCCGGGAGGAGCCAGGAGACGTAATCTGGAGAGCAGCATACAAAAATCCAGTCAGCGAAGAAGCAAGGAGACAAAACAAAATCACTTTAGACGGCTAGGTAGTCACGTTGACACGCGGACGATCTGGCGCCGAGTGTCTTGAGCCGGTCCATCTTATACGCCGCAGCAGGTGGAGGTAATTGCGCTGATGGGCTGCAGGTGCGCGCGGGAGGAGCCAGGAATTAGCCCGGCTCCGGCTCCGGTCGGTGGGGGAGGGAAAAACAAGGCAGGAGGCAAAACCAGGAACGGAAAAGTGCGGATTGTGACGTTTTGGATCATGAGTCTGAACCTCGGGCTGATAATCACATTTCTTTCACTTACACTGACGTCTTAAATGCTCTCCGCTCCATAGACCTAAACAAGTCCACGGGAGCTGATGATTTCGATCCAAAACGTCTGTTCCCACCTGCCCCATATTTAATTCAGCCTCTTTTACATGTTTTTAATGCATCTAATCAAATGGAGGTTATACCAGAACTGTGGAAAACAGCAGGTTTGGTCTTTACATAAAGTCGGACAACTAAAAATGTCAAAAGATTTAGAAAAGTTAGTTGCAAATCAAGTTACAGGTTATTTAAATAAACGCTCCATTTTGAGGCTCATCCTGTCACTGCAAACACAAACGTTTTAAGTGACATTTTCTCAGCCCTTGACACAAACAGGATTGTGTGTCTATTTACTGACTGAAGCGTTTTTACTTTTATATTTGATTCAGTGGATCATAAAATCCTCTTGAAGCGTCTGAAGCAGATCAGATTTGTCACAGCTTCATGTGTTTGGCTCCAACATTGTCTTAACAAAGTAAAGGAGGTTCCCAAAGCTCAATTTTGGGCTTTACTTTTTAAAACTTTTTACTATTTTTATGAATTCCATTGGTTACAGTTTAAGAGAAAGCCTCATACATTTATATGCAGATGATGCTGTTTTGTAAGTGCTCCCTCTGCTGGTCAGGCAAGATTTTAACAAGATTTTAATGAAATACAAAAGTCCCTCATGAATCTTACTCTGTCTTTGAATGCAAATAAAAGTGAATTACTTTTTCTAAAAAACATTTCAGTAACGTGCAAACTACAAATCTGTACACACTAAATCAGGGGTCCCCAACCTTTTTTACACCACGGACTGGAATAATGTAGGTTTTATTTTCACGGACCTTCTACGTGTGGCAGATAAATATGTCAAAAATAAGTTAAGTGCATAAAAAATACAACTCCCCACACGCTGAATCAGAGGAAACTGCACTTGTTTCTTCTTTCCTTCTTGTTCACGTTTGTTTCTTTTAAAAAAACTCTAAATCTTATCTTTTAACCTCCTGAGACCCGAGCTTTAATCAAATAAAATAATAACAAAATAAGTAAATAAAATATAAAAATACAATAAAAATAATAATAAAAACAAATAAAAATAAAATAATTAAATAAAAAATAAAATAAAAATAAACAAAAAAAAATTCTAAACTCTTAGAAATATTCAAAATTGAACATGTTCTTGTTGCTGTTCTTCTAAAAATTTGCACTGTGGCCTAAACAATCCAAAATGTGTTGTCCACAGATGAGGACACCAGGTCTCAGGAGGTTAATCCCGGTGCTTATTCTCCATGTGCCAAAGTAGTTTTAAGGTTTCATTGCCTCATTTGCTTTTCCTGCACATTCCACAGAGCCGACTCGGCGCACGAGACTCACCTGTAGAGACAAACTCATATTTTAAGTAGGACTCCTGGTGTTGTCTGTTAAATTGATCTTTCTTTTTCTTGGAGGTCGTAGGCTCCTCTTCTGGCTCCTCAGTTTGTCCTTTTCCCCTTTGTTAAAAACCTCTCCAAAGACTTTTGTTTTGTCTCATTTTCACTCTCTCGTGGCTCTACTTTTGTACGTCGTGTCTGATGTGTTAAACGTGATACGTCGTCATGGAGACAAGAGCAGATAATAAACTTATCACTACATCAGACAGATTTCTGTGGCAATTTCCTCTCAGGATTTTCATTATATGTCTATGGACGAGTTTATTATCGCGTCATGAGGGACGGGTGAAAGTCACGTCGCTGATAAATTATTTACTGTTTTTGTGCGGCCCGGTAGCAAATGCGTAACGGGCCGGTATCGGTCCCCGGCCCGGTGATTGGGGACCACTGGTGTAATACATGACCTTTGAGATAATTAGTATAAACAATTTGAAGATGGAAATAAGTTAACCCTCTGGTGCACAGCGGTCACTGCAGTGGACAGCGACTCAAACATACATTTTTCTTTAATGCATTGGTTTATATGGTGGAGCCTCTAGAGTGCTCTCTGCTGCCACACTCCATTGAGGTCAATTCAGTGGTCAGTCGGTGTAACTGCAAGTAAATTTCCTCTGGTTGTTTGTTTTCTTATTCAGGCCTAAACTGTGTTGAAATTTCCCCAAAAATTGTTGAAATGTTTTTTTCAAAGCATAAAAAGAAACATGTGTTCATATATTTACAATAGAACACAAGTTAATTCATTTTTTCAGACAGTTCACGATGTTGTTTCATGTCCTGAGAAGAATAAAAACACTTCAGAAAAAAAATGTTGACCAAGGCTTTTATAATTGATGCATCAGAGGGTTAATGTTCCATATGAAAAGTCATGGTGCCATGTGTTTTTCTGTCCTGCAGGGGGCAGCAGATCAGACTGGCCCACACTGACTCTGGACACAGTATCATCATGGATCTATTAAAGTAACACGTTTATTTTATTTTACATTTCATTTTCACCCTCCCATCATGAAGTCGTGCACTTTTTTGGACATTTTTTTTCTTTTTTTAATTAAACATTTTCATTACAGGATCTTGCAGGAAATGACATCACAAATAAGATGAAGATCACAGCTTTTTAAGACATAAAAAAGAGAACATTATACTTAGATTATAAAAGAAGAAGAATTTGACATTTTCTTGGCACAGATTTAAGACACTTCAGGGAGGAGCAGAATATTATAAAAAAAAATTAAAAAAAAGCAGCAGGTTGAGTCTCTCCATTTACATCAGTGAATATGTTTTTAATCCAGTTGGAAAATAATATCCACAGAGTCACATTTCAGTCACAAAATATAAAATATGATTCACATTTATCCACGTTTGATGTAGAGGTGTGTTACCTGGCAACCAGAATGATCCCAAAAATAATAAATATAAAAGAAAACACCTTTATTTTATTAAATGAAACGTTAAAGTGTCATCATTTTGTATTTTTGTACTTTTAACTGATGTAAAAGTGATAAATATTTGTCACAGGTTCTGTCAAACCCAGTGAGACTCAGAGAAACACGACACCTGAGTCGTATTTAACTCTCATCAAGTTGGTTTTACAGTTTGTTTGAAGAAATAAATGTTGCATTTTTAAAAAAAAGTGAAACTGTTTTACAAATGTCAGTTTTGATGAGAGAAAAGTGTCAGATCCACAGAGTTAAAGTAACACTGTCATGTCTCTGTCAGGCCACCAGGAGGCAGCACATGAGAAGAAACGAGCGTCTGCAAAACTGAGCCTGGACCAGCAGAGAACTGACCATCTGGAACATTCTACACTGTAACTGTTCTACTGAGAGGAAATGTGCCACAGTGAGGCTTTAACGCTGTTCTACTGTGAGGAAATGTCCCACAGTGAGGCTTTAATGTCCCACAGTGAGGCTTTAATGTCCCACAGTGAGGCTTTAACCCTGTTCTGATGAAATGTTCCACAGTGGAGCTTTGTAAAGTCAGTTTTTAAACATGTTCTTGCTTCTCTGGGGACACATATTATGTCCATTAAATATTTGAGACTTCTGTGTGACACTGCAGATGAAAATAAAAACAACATCAACAATAAACCAGACTGTCCAGATGTTTTTTTTTAGGTGGAGACAAATGTCCTTCCAGAAAAAACATAAAAAATGCAGATACAAAGTGATAAAGTTTCATCTCAGCTCTGGGTGTGAGGTTATTACAGAGGCTGAGGTGGAAAGAACAAAACAAAAGCCTCCATAGATCACACTCTCAGGCCTTTGTGTTTGCATCTTCTCTCTGTGTCCGTGTGGAGTTTGCATCTTCTCTCTGTGTCTGTGTGGAGTTTGCATCTTCTCTCTGTGTCTGTGTGGAGTTTGCATCTTCTCTCTGTGTCTGTGTGGGCTTCTTGTTTTTCAAAACCTGCACAACTAAACAAGACAAGCTGAAGATCTGGATCTCACTGTGATAATGTTCCTTTTCTAACATTAAGCTCAGATACATAAACATGTACTTAAGTAAACAGTGAGTACTTTTTACTTTTACTTTGCTGCATTTGAGAGTAGATATCTGTAGTGTGAGCTGTTGAATGTTGACTGCTCATTTGCCATAAAAAAAAAAACCGTGAATATGAAAAGCTGAATATTTTATATTAAACATGAAACATTGTCTCTTTGATTAATTTACAGGTAAAATGAGTTCTCACTTTGGCTTCTGCGTATAAATAAGTACAAACACAGTTTTAATGAATGAATCCAAAAGATCCAGATCCCACAAGGAGCCGACAGTCTCTGCTGTCGATGTCTTTCATGTGGTGACGTCTCTCAGACAGAGACTTTGATCACATTGTATTTTACATGAAACATCCAAAAAGTCAATTTACAAATGTTGAACCTGATCATTTCTCTGAGAAACTACGGCCCAGGGGCCACACACGGCACTTTGGTTTTATTAATCCACAAGAGTAAACCTTGTTCACTTTACCTTTTCAACAAGTTGTTGATTTTTTGGCACTTGAAAAAACTGAATGTGAGTTTTTCTGCTGTTTATTTAAATGAAATGTAATAAATAAGTATTAATTTAATCAATGTATTTGGTAAATGCAGATACAAGAGACTGAAATGAGTTTCCTCCGCAGAGTGGCTTAGGGATAGGGTGAGGAGCTCGGTCACACGGGAGGAGCTCGGAGTAGAGCCGCTGCTCCTACACGTTGAGAGGAGCAGCTGAGGCTCAGGCATCTGCTCAGGATGCCTCCTGGACGCCTCCTCCCTAGGGAGGTGTTCATGTCCCACCGGGAGGAGGCCCCGGGGAAGACCCAGGACACACTGGAGGGACTATGTCTCTCTGGCCTTGGGGTCCCATCGGAGGAGCTGGAGGACGTGTCTGGGGTGAGGGAAGTCTGGGAGTCCCTGATCAGACTGATGTCCCCGCGACTCGGCCCCAGAGAAGAGGAAGAAAATGGATGGATGGATTTGGAAAACAATTTATACAATGAGCCTTGCTACATGTTACAGGCCAAATATATATATATATATATATATATATATATATATATATATATATATATATATATATATATATATATATATATAATGTAGCTGCCTTTACCTGCCTCTGTGCTTCCTCAGTGCACCTTCTGTCTCAAATCGTATCTATTTGCATCTTGTACTGAACATTAATATAAAAATAAAAAGTCAAAGTTAAATCTGTGGAAGTGAAGTGAGTGAAGACGTTTGTCTGCTCGTCCAAGCTGCTTCTTCAGTTGTGGTCAGATTCCTGCTGGACACTGTCTTATATCTGAACAGACACTGAAACTGGACACATCTATTGTCTCCAGTTTCAGCTGAAACTACCCTATTCAAACATTAATGAGCGTCTGATTGTTCTCTTGGTCTGGGTCTGAGGGTGGAGTTATAGATGGAGGAGCAGTGGTCAGTGTCTTTGAGATGTAGATGAACAGCAGACTGTGTCCTGAGCTGCTCTCTCTGTGTCGGTTCATTCTCTTATGGAGTGTGTTTAGTTTGTCCAGTGTGACGCTCGCTCTCCACTGAATGGAATAGACACATTACTTTGTTTATGGCTCAGGGTTTTGCTCTTAGAGTGGACCAGTTTTTTAAGTTCACTTTAAGACAACAGCAGCAGCAGGAGGCGGGTCCCTGAGGTCCTCAGGGTGTGAGATGGTTCATGTGGCTCATGTGGGAGATGATCTTTGTTCTTTGGTGCTGGTCCATGGAGAGACTTGTCAGAGCAGAGGATTCTCTGAGCCACAGAAATACAAATGTACTTTTTTATTAAAATGTTGGCTTTGGTTTGGGATTTGACCACATTATAGTTAAAACACTCTTTCAGGTTGTGGGTTAGACTCCTGATCTCACAGTCTCTGTGGAGTTATTGACTAAAAGTCACGTTGCTGTGATGATGTCATCTGTTTGATTGTCTGTTACTGAGGTCGATTAGGGCAATCAGTTTGAGTTTTTATGAGTAAACACACTATCAGGGTTTACAGCAGACAGGCCAGACTCAGGCCCACGGGCGAAATTTGGCCCTCGATATAAATACATTTGGCCCGTGAGATCTTATCAAATATGTATTGGAGCTGCCCCGCCGGCCGCTGTGCCAGTGCAGCTCATGGACCTCTAACACTATGAATCCCAGAATGCTTTGCAAATGGCCCCCACCACTTCTGTCATTAGATTCTGTTCCTGTCGTCTCACTCAAATTTAATGGACCCTTCTGAAAAAACATCCAGATATAAATATTCAGTTTGACTGGGTTTACAGTAGAAGTGTTTGCTCTGATAATATTCCAGATGAACGTGCCTTAGTTCATCTGTGTTAAAGTCAAATCACTTGTTTTGATGGCACAGCAAAGTAAAAACAGCACGGACAATAAACCTGATTCTTCCTTGTTTTTTTAAGGTGGAGACAAATGTCCTTCCAGAAAAAGCCATAAAAAACACAGATATAAAGTGATAAGGTTTAATTACAGCGTTGGCTCCTGGTGTTGGTTTCATTTTTACAGAGGCTGTGGTGGAAAGTTATAAAGTACAAAAGATAAAGCTGCAGACGTGGCACAGTCTGAATATGGAGCACTCTCGCCTCACAGCAAAAAGGTTTGGGTTTAACTCCCGGGGCTCATTGTGTCTGGGAGTTTTTTTCTGGGCACTCCAGTTTTCCCCATAAACCCAAAACATGTAAATCCTCCAGCTGAGGTAGTGGTCCATACCTCCAGACTTCTAGCCTGATTTGGAGGTTTTATAGAGAGACTGAGGCTGGAGGTGACACATCCACATGTGCAGGTTCTGCAGTGAGTCCTCAGGACCAACTCTGACATTTCTACATTTGACTTGAAGTAAGAATAAAAACAATTTAATCAAATAATATTTACCTCTATGGGGTATTAAAGAGGAGGTATTTACTTCTATATAAAAATACTTTAATATATATTGTTAGTTTTATACTTTTAGATTACAGTCACAGTCCCATAAATATTTAAACTGTTTAATTAAACTTTCAAAACAAATAAACCACACCCAGCAGGTAAAATGGTGATGCAGTACTACAGGTGTACTACAGGTGTACTACAGGTGTACTACAGGTGTAATACAGGTGTACTACAGGTGTACTACAGGTGTAATACAGGTGTACTACAGGTGTACTACAGGTGTACTACAGGTGTACTACAGGTGTAATACAGGTGTACTACAGGTGTAATACAGGTGTACTACAGGTGTACTACAGGTGTACTACAGGTGTACTACAGGTGTAATACAGGTGTACTACAGGTGTACTACAGGTGTACTACAGGTGTACTACAGGTGTAATACAGGTGTACTACAGGTGTACTACAGGTGTACTACAGGTGTAATACAGGTGTACTACAGGTGTAATACAGGTGTACTACAGGTGTAATACAGGTGTACTACAGGTGTACTACAGGTGTACTACAGGTGTAATACAGGTGTACTACAGGTGTAATACAGGTGTACTACAGGTGTACTACAGGTGTACTACAGGTGTAATACAGGTGTACTACAGGTGTAATACAGGTGTAATACAGGTGTAATACAGGTGTACTACAGGTGTACTACAGGTGTAATACAGGTGTACTACAGGTGTACTACAGGTGTAATACAGGTGTACTACAGGTGTAATACAGGTGTACTACAGGTGTACTACAGGTGTAATACAGGTGTACTACAGGTGTAATACAGGTGTACTACAGGTGTACTACAGGTGTAATACAGGTGTACTACAGGTGTAATACAGGTGTACTACAGGTGTAATACAGGTGTACTACAGGTGTAATACAGGTGTAATACAGGTGTACTACAGGTGCACTACAGGTGTAATACAGGTGCACTACAGGTGTACTACAGGTGTACTACAGGTGTAATACAGGTGTACTACAGGTGTGTACCACAGAAAAGGCATTGACTGCACTTATTATTTTCAGTTGACTTTGTTGAATTTGTGCAGCCCAAGGGTTGGTGCCATTATACATTATATAATATACATTATACATTATACATTATATATGCTGAAACTAATATCAAAACTAGATACTCACATGAGCAGGGCGTGACATTTTCAGCTATTTGGATTGATTTTGAGCTTAGTAAAGTACAGATACAGTTCAGTAAGTTACAGGTGAACAGCAGTTACATCGACACAGTGAAACTGACACAGGACGTCTGTAAAGTGTCACCAGTCTACAGTATATACACAACACATCCACATCAAAATCACACAACACATCCACATGTGCAGGTTCTTCAGTGAGTCCTCAGGACGAACTCTGTCATTTCTACATTTGACTTGAAGTAAGAATAAAAAATAATTTAATCAAATAATGTTATTCACTTTCACCGCTCTCTGTTGCCAGCCTTAAAGTGGAGGTATGGAATATTAAAGAGGAGGTATTTACTTCTATGGGGTAATAAATGTAACACATTTACATCACCACGTTTCCTTTACTGTTTTCAGAACGCTGTTTTCACTCAAAACAAAGTATTAAAAATTAAAGTGAAACTTATAAAACATGCTGACGCTCTGGTTCCACTCGTGAGAAGACTTTCGGCTCTGAATCTTTTGTATCTGTTCATTTCAAAGAGCCATTCAAAAGACTGGCTCTTTTACTATTATACGACAGGAGCCAATGTCAGAACTCCTTTTATCTTTAAACTGATCACAGAGAAACGGCGAGGCTCAGATGTGTTTAAACTGAGTCAAACTGAGAGAGTTTAACCTTTGGAATGAAGCAGAATCTAAAACATCTTTGCACTACAGTAATAATATAAAATCTGTTATTGTGGGCGGAGCCTCGTACAGGCTTGTACTGATAACCACAGGGAGGGTTTGAATTGAGCTCAGAAAAGTACATTTTGCATAATACCTCGTCTTTAAGTTTTACATTCTCAAGTCAAAGTCAAATAAACAAATGACACGTTTTCTATCTAAAAAACTGAAGAATCAACGAGATGAAGACAGACGCCACAACGCCAACTCCAGCCTCGAACCTGCAACCTCCACCTGAAAAACACAACAGACATGAGGAATCAGACCCACAACCTCCAGGAATCAAACCCACAACCTCCAGGAATCAGACCCACAACCTCCAGGAATCAAACCCACAACCTCCTCACTGAGAGGAGACAGGATAACCACTCTGCCATACTCACTTGCCACCTCTAAGACGATCACTTTGACGGGCTCTGATTGGTGGACGTCTCTCTTCCTGCGCTGTTGTGATTGGACGATGTAGCCTTGGTAGGTTCCGCTGTCGCTGGGCTGGACTCTGCGCAGGATCACGGACAGGTCTTTGACCTGGTCTGGGGTCTGGTCCTGGTTCTTGAACTGGACCCGGTCTTGGTACTGGGGGTGTTGGTGGTGCGGGTGGCCCATGCCGTGGAGAAACACAAAGTGCTCCTGATCCTCTGGGCGTTTCCACATGAAGGAGGACACGGGGAAGTCCACGGGCGCCATCTTTAGGACCACGTCTTGTCCAGGATGCGCCTGGATCCTCTCAGGCTCTGGGACACAGGGACCACGAGGTCACACAGTTTGTCATGTGACACAGATGTAAGTTTTATACAAAGCTCTGTAGACTTGTGTTTGTGATGCTAACTGAAGCACTGCTCTGTCTGAAGCTGTTGAGTTCATCTTAGTTGAGTTTTGTTTTTTTCTCACTGTCATTAAATCAAACTAAACGTTTCCTGTTTTAGGTCGACTGGGATCAACAACAATTATTTCTATTTGCTAAATGCCAGAAAAATAAGAGAAGGATTTTTTAGACAGTTTTTCCACAAAGACCTGGAGAAGAAGCTGCTGAAGCTGTAAGAGTGTGTCATTATCCACAGTGAAACGAGGACTGAGGACATGGGACAAGGACACTCTGCAGGAAGAAGACATGACTCCAAAAGACACTGAAAAAACACAGAGGACAGTTTGTAAACGCACAGGGACAAAGAGCTTCATGTTTGGAGACATGTTCTGTGTCTGAACAAACTGAAACTGAACAGTTTGACCAGAATCAGGCTCATCAGCTCATTACATTTGGAGGAGAAAAAGGAGGAAACTTGCAGCCTCAGAAATCCAAACATGATCTCAAAACAATCTCAAAATCCTTCACTCACTATTCTGGCATTTACCAAATAGAAATAATTTTGTGAATCCTAATTGACCTAAAACAGTAAAAGTTTAGTCTGATTTTATGTCAGACAGTGAGAAAAAAAGTAAGTGTCTTTTTATATAATGTAAGTTTATATATATGTGTGTGTGTGTGTGTGTGTGGGGGGGGGGGGGGGGGGGGGGGGTGTGTGTGGGTGTGTGGGGGTGTGGGTGTGTGTGTGTGTGTGTATAGTTTAATGTAAATTTCAGGTTTCAACTATATTTCCTCAAAACTGAATTGACTAAATTTAATAAAACTAATCCCACACTGATCCTACAGCTTCGTCCAAACACGTGGACATGAAAGTTTCAGGCGTCACTGTGGCCTGTAAACAGACTCACTACTGCCCCCTCTGGACGTCGACAGAACTGAGCCCATGTCTGGTCCAGTCAAATGTTGTGTATCGGTGCAGAATCTGACAGTGTGGACCAGTGTGTCGTTATCACGTTACAGTCTGTGGTCTGGTTTATCAAAACTGAACAACTTAAATATTTTAGTTAACGACTGCGGCAGAATAATCCTGAGGTCTAGTTTTTTTTAGTTTTAGTTTTTTAGTTTTACCCTTTTGTTACTCGTCTGACAGATGTGACTCACCTGGCCCCAGCACTTTGAGGTCGATGACTTTTATGGGCGGTGTGTTGAACACAGAGCGTTTCCTGACGTGTAATAAGCTTTTGACGTGGCACCTGTACTTCCCACTGTCCTGCAGAGCGACGTCTTTCAGGATGATTGACAGGTCTCCACTCTGGAGGGAGGGGTCTTGGAGCTCTACGTGACCTCTGAACTGCTCGTGCTGGTAGGACAGGTAGGGCCGTCCGTCTCTGAACAGGAACACGTTGGTGTCTTCCAGGTCAGATCGGGTCCACTCCAGAATCACATCGTCCAGGTCAGTGTCTGGAGGAGCGGAGCAGGACAGGAGCACGTTTGCCCCGGAGTAAACCTCCAGACTCTCTGCAACATTAAACACAGACTGTTAGAGTCAGAGCACACGTCTGAACCCAGGTCTGTGTCCTGGACACTTTATCTGGACAACACTGTCTCTGTCATGTGACCCATGTCTCCACACAGAGGTTTTTTCTGTCTCTGTGCAGGTTTTACGTGGGTCACTTCCTGTTTTTTTATTTTATTTTTATTTTTTTGTTCATTATAGGTGTGTTTCCACGTCCACACATTCCTTAGACTATAATATTCCACATTACAGCATTATCTATCTCCACAGAGAATGTTCCGGAGTATCGTTTTAACTTTCCATGAAATCACGTGGGTGATGAGTGAAGGTTACATACTGTTGCTTTAAAACACATGTGTCAAACTCAAGGCCCGGGGGCCAAATGCGGCCCACCATGTCATTTTATGTGGCCCACGAGAAGATAAATTAAGACTTGACTGTCATTTTAAAATAAGTCTGTGCTGCTTTAATGTTTGCACTGACAATAAACTTATGAGATTTTCCCAACAAGTGGAACTGAGAAATATTTGCAAATAATCATCACAAACTGTTCAGGAAGAGGAAAATTGTCGACGTGGAAGGAAGTTTCAAGAAAGACGCTAAAGGTGAATAAAGTTTGTGCTTTAAGGAGAAAATCTGTATGTTTTTTGTGTTTTGAGGCGCGGTCGGTCCAATCTATGTCGACATTTTGACACAAAACACGGAGCTAAGTGTGAAAAAGTGAGTCTGCAAGAAAAACAACAAACTGTCCAATAATTAAAAGTCTAAAAAAGTCTGTTTTTGAATCAGAGCTGAAGGTTCTGACCAGATCCACACTTTTAAAAATGTCAGTTTATCAGGAAATACACAGTTACACAGACACGTAATATTTGCAACTTGAATAAATAATAAATACAGAAACATTATTTAACAAGTTTAAAGTAGTGACATTTATTTTACATGACATTTGTTTACATTTAGTGACATTTATCCTGCCACAGTCACATCTGGCCCTTGATGGCGGCCATTTTGTTAATGTGGCCCTCGGTGAAAATGAGTTTGACGCCTCTGCTTTAACCCTATAGCGTCGGATCGTAAAAGAAAAAATACGGATGGATGTGTAAAATAGAAGTAGTTGTGTGAAAAAGTGCAGTAAATTCTGATACTTTATTTAACATGATTTTTATGGCTGAATAAAGAATAAAAGTGTAGGTGAGCTGTACTGTGCTCAGTCCTTAAAGGGTTAAACTGACATCAAAAGAACGCCACTCCCTCAATGACACAGTGGATGTTTTTATATAAACAGGCCATGTGACCAGTGAACCACCAATCAGAGCAGACAACAGCCGTGACTCATCTGTTGCCGGGTAGAACCGTTGTAAACAGTTTGCAGTTTCCTGTGCACACGGGGTTAGGTCTGACTGTCCACCTCACACTTCTGTTCACTCGGGTTATTTCATCTGCTACATTTATAGAGTGAAATCTTATAAAAGCAGGTCAAAGGTCAAACACAGGCCAGGGGAGTTCGTAGATGACATTCTGATAAAAGTACATGTACATTTATGGGGTGAAGTACAGGTGAGTTTAATATGATACTGCAGTTTAATATTGTATTTAAAAAAAAAGAAACAGTGACACTTTGACTTTCTATTCACAGATTCACAGTGTTTAAGTTTAAAAGAGTTTTTAGTCCAGTTCAGTCCTGGTTTAGTCCTGGTTTAGTCCTGTTTAGTCCTGGGTTAGTCCTGGGTTAGTCCTGGTTTAGTCCTGGTTTAGTCCTGGGTTAGTCCTGGTTTAGTCCTGGGTTAGTCCTGGTTTAGTGCTGGTTTAGTGCTGGTTTAGTCCTGGTTTAGTCCTGGTTTAGTCCTGGTTTAGTCCTGGTCTAGTCCTGGTCTAGTCCTGGTCTAGTCCTGGTTTAGTCCTGGTTTAGTCCTGGGTTAGTCCTGGTTTAGTCCTGGGTTAGTCCTGGTTTAGTGCTGGTTTAGTGCTGGTTTAGTCCTGGTTCAGTCCTGGTTTAGTCCTGGTTTAGTCCTGGTTTAGTGCTGGTTTAGTCCTGGTTTAGTCCTGGTTTAGTCCTGGTTTAGTCCTGGTCTAGTCCTGGTTTAGTCCTGGTTTAGTCCTGGTTTAGTCCTGGTTTAGTCCTGGTCTAGTCCTGGTTTAGTCCTGGTTTAGTCCTGGTTTAGTCCTGGTCTAGTCCTGGTCTAGTCCTGGTTTAGTCCTGGTTTAGTCCTGGTTTAGTCCTGGTTTAGTCCTGGGTTAGTCCTGGTTTAGTCCTGGGTTAGTCCTGGTTTAGTGCTGGTTTAGTGCTGGTTTAGTCCTGGTTCAGTCCTGGTTTAGTCCTGGTTTAGTGCTGGTTTAGTCCTGGTTTAGTCCTGGTTTAGTCCTGGTTTAGTCCTGGTCTAGTCCTGGTTTAGTCCTGGTTTAGTCCTGGTTTAGTCCTGGTTTAGTCCTGGTTTAGTCCTGGGTTAGTCCTGGTTTAGTCCTGGGTTAGTCCTGGTTTAGTCCTGGTTTAGTCCCTGGTTTAGTGCTGGTTTAGTGCTGGTTTAGTCCTGGTTCAGTCCTGGTTTAGTCCCTGGTTTAGTGCTGGTTTAGTCCTGGTCTAGTCCTGGTCTAGTCCTGGTCTAGTCCTGGTTTAGTCCTGGTTTAGTCCTGGTTTAGTCCTGGTTTAGTCCTGGTTCAGTCCTGGTTTAGTCCTGGTTTAGTCCTGGGTTAGTCCTGGGTTAGTCCTGGTTTAGTCCTGGTTTAGTCCTGGTTTAGTCCTGGTCTAGTCCTGGTTTAGTCCTGACACACTGATATAAAGTCTGACCTGGGATGGGGGTCAGTCCTGTGGTCCACTGCAGGAGCATCAGGGGCAGGAGGAGCCTGAGGTTAGTCCATAGACTCATGGTCGTCCTCTGATGAGCCACAGGTGATTCTGACAAAATGTGACCTGCGTATGTTTAAAAAAGAGGAAGAGAAAAGAGGGAGGAGAGAGAGCAGGGAGGGGGAGGGAGAGAGAACGAGAGAGATAAAGAAATGAAAGAGATAGCATTAAAATGGAGAAGACTGTGACAAATCTAGTTGTCACATCATTGTAAATAAGAATTTGTTCTTAATGTTTTGTCTGGTAAAATAAAGGTTAAATAAAATAAATAAATAGTTTGTCTTGTTTCTGATTCGATTTCCTTTTGAGTCACAGATGTAATATTCATACAGACGTGTCACGTACGTCTCATCTAAACATTTAGATTCAGCAAAAGTGTTTTGGATTTAGCAAAAACACAGGGAAGGTCAAATTGGTCAAACATGGACACATCTTGGATCAAATCACTGGGACAGGGGCCCAGTGTGGGCCCGGTGTGGGCCCGGTGTGGGCCCGGAGTGGGTCCGGAGTGGGCCCGGTGTGGGCCCGGTGTGTGGGCCCGGTGTGGGCCCGGAGTGGGTCCGGAGTGGGCCCGGTGTGGGCCCGGTGTGTGGGCCCGGTGTGGGCCCGGAGTGGGCCCGGTGTGGGCCCGGTGTGGGCCCGGAGTGGGCCCGGTGTGGGCCCGGTGTGGGCCCGGTGTGGGCCCGGAGTGGGCCCGGTGTGGGCCAGGGCACTGGGCTCACACTGGGACAGTCCTGGGTAAAGAGTGAGTGTTTTTTCTGCTTTGTCTTTGTTTCAGTGTCTGGTTTTGGAGGAAACAGCCCCCCCTGCTGCTCTTTGGAGGCACTGCCTCCTCCTCAGTTTCTCTTTCATTTCTGTGGAAGTCTCTCGTGTTTATTAGAAAACAGAAGTTAAACTCAGAGCATGAAGACATTTTGTCTCCATTTATCACACAGCAGTTTGTGCTTTGGAGGAGTATTTGAGTAAACACATGAGTATTACTGAGTATTACTGAGTATTACTGAGTATTACTGAGTATTACTGAGTATTACTGAGTATTACTGAGTATTACTGAGTATTACTGAGTACTGAGTACTACTCAACATGTGAGTAATAATTCATTTATGAAGACACTTTGGTTAAATAAGTCACACAATCAAAAGGTTTAAACACAAATGGACAGAACGTGGCTGATCTTTGGTTCTATGGGACTTTTTTAGTTGGTCGTCCACAAGATCAGAGTCTTCAAAACCTTTTGTTCCTTTAAAATAAGCACATAATGTTCACATATATTGTGTTTATTTAAGTATGTTACATGATCAAACGGCCCACCTCCAGCTCGTTTCTTTGTGGATATTATTCAGATTATCCCTCTGCTCCTCTGGACAAACCAGTTTAAATTAAACCTGCTCCTTGTGTTTGTGCCACAGACACTGCAGTGCCTCAGGCTGTACAGTGTGTGCTTCAGTTTACACGTGAACAAAATGACTCATCTGTTTAAAACTGCATCAGACAATTGGCCTTTTACTCCTTCATTTATTTCAAGTCCAAAGTTCACGGTGGGAGAGCTGCACATGAACTTTAACTTGATGTCCATCCATTTTCTTCCTCTTATCCGTGGACTTCCCTCACCCCAGACACGTCCTTCAGCTTCTCCGGTGGGACCCCAAGGCGTTCCCAGCCCAGAGAGACATAGTCTCCAGTGTGTCCAGTGGGACGTGCCCTGGCACTAGTTACACGTCTGTTAGCCCCGCCCACCCAGGGAAACTCAGGCTCATGTAAACCATGTGACTTAAACTGCCCCACTTATCAAACCATCACCTGTCACCTCCTTCTGCTGCTGCTCACTGTGGCTCAGGCGGCTAATTATTCACCACAATGAGTTTATAAGCACTTTTCACAATGGAGTTTTACTGTGATGCTAAAGCTAACAACAACTAGCATACTAACACACACATCCTGATTAGTGTTAGAAATGTACTGTAGTTTCACGCAGATTATTTAAACTATTGACTGTCAAATTAAATTTACCCACATGGGGAATTTGGCCACGGCTTCTCAGATGTTACTTGGTTTTAATTTTATTTTTGGTTATGAAACTGACACGTCTCTGTATTTTGTGAAATCGCACTTCGCCTCGTTGAATTTCCTCTTCAGAAATTTTTTAATAGATTACTGAGAATGGCAATGACAAAAGAAAAATTAGAAAAGAATCTGATGTTATTTACTTTTTTCTACACGTAACGCACTGGACAATTTAGTTTTAGTTAATTATTTTCTCACCTACACCAGACTTGTTGATTACGGCAAAGACATTCAAAGTGATTTACACGATGAGAAAGACACTAAAGTCAATATACAACAAATCAAAACATAAACAACGATAAAACGAACATTAAAAAAGAAGATGCAGAATAAACGATTTCAGTCACAGCAGCAAAACAGAACAGAGTCTGGACTTAAACACGGACAGACCAGAGTCACATCTACAGGAACAGACGGATTAAACTGAACAAAACTCACCTGGTCTAGTCCTGGTCTAGTCCTGGTTTAGTTCTGGTTCAGTCCTGGTTCAATCCTGGTTCAGTCCTGGTTTAGTCCTGGTTTAGTCCTGGTTCAGTCCTGGTTTAGTCCTGGTTCAGTCCTGGTTCAGTCCTGGTTCAGTCCTGGTTTAGTCCTGGTTTAGTCCTGGTTCAGTCCTGGTTTAGTCCTGGTTCAGTCCTGGTTCAGTCCTGGTTCAATCCTGGTTCAGTCCTGGTTTAGTCCTGGTTCAGTCCTGGTTTAGTCCTGGTTCAGTCCTGGTTTAGTCCTGGTCTAGTCCTGGTTTAGTCCTGGTCTAGTCCTGGTTTAGACCTGGTTCAGTCCTGGTTTAGTCCTGGTTCAGTCCTGGTTTAGTCCTGGTTCAGTCCTGGTTCAGTCCTGGTTCAGTCCTGGTTCAGTCCTGGTTCAGTCCTGGTCTAGTCCTTGTCTAGTCCTGGTTTAGTCCTGGTTCAGTCCTGGTTTAGTCCTGGTTTAGTCCTGGTTTAGTCCTAGTTCAGTCCTCGTTTAGTCCTCGTTTAGTCCTGGTTTAGTCCTGGTTCAGTCCTGGTTCAGTCCTGGTTTAGTCCTGCTTTAGTCCTGGTCTAGTCCTGGTTCAGTCCTGGTTTAGTCCTGGTTCAGTCCTGGTTCAGTCCTGGTTTAGTCCTGCTTTAGTCCTGGTTTAGTCCTGGTTCAGTCCTGGTTTAGTCCCAGTTTGATGTAGCTGCACTGCTAGACTTTACAATAATAAAATGAAATAAACTGGCATAGAAGGGAAACTGTAATATTCCACTTTATGTACAATTAATCAGTTTTCTGTGGTTTATAGACCAGGAGTGTATGAATGTATCCTGTGTCTGAACAAACTGAAACTGAACTGTTTGACCAGAATCAGGCTCATCAGCTCATTACATTTGGAGGAGAAAAAGGAGGAAACTTGCAGCTTCAGAAACACCATCCCAACTGTGAAACACGGGGGTGTCTGCATCGTGTCGTGGGGATGTTTTGCTGCAGGAGGGACTGGTGCACTTCACAAAACAGATGCATCAGGAGGAAAGAACATTATGTGGAAAAACTGAAGCAACATCTCAACACATCAGCAGGAAGTTAAAGCAACAAATGGACAATGACCTGAAGCATACGGCCAAACTGGTGACAAAGAGGCTTAAGGATAACAAAGAGGCTTAAGGATAACAAAGAGGCTTAAGGATAACAAAGAGCCTTAAGGGTAACAAAGAGGCTTAAGGATAACAAAGAGCCTTAAGGGTAACAAAGGGGCTTAAGGATAACAAAGAGGCTTAAGGATAACAAAGAGGTTTAAGGATAACAAAGAGGCTTAAAGATAACAAAGAGGCTTAAGGATGACAAAGAGCCTTAAGGGTAACAAAGAGGCTTAAGGATAACAAAGAGGCTGAAGGATAACAAAGAGGCTGAAGGATAACAAAGAGGTTTAAGGATAACAAAGAGGCTGAAGGATAACAAAGAGGCTTAAGGATAACAAAGAGGCTTAAGGATAACAAAGTCAATGTTCTGGAGAGTCCGTCACAAAGCCCTGATCTCAGTCCTATTGACCTGACCTGAAATAAACGTGTCTCAGTTACACCAGTTCTGTCGGGACAAATGGGACAAAATTCCTGCCAAATATTGTAAAAGCTTGTGGAAGGAAATCCAAAACATTTGACCCAAGTCACACAGTTTAAAGGCAATGGAACCAAATACTAATGAAATGTGTGTAAACTTCTGACTTTGAAGCAAGTCATGAAAAATTGTCTAAAAACTCCTCTCATTATTCTGCATTTAGCAAATAGAAATAATTGAGGTAATCCTGACCCAAAACAGTCAGTTTAGTCTGAATTCATGTCAGACAGTGAGAAGAAAACCTTCTGGTTTGAACTGTACGTACTGAAGACATTGAATATAGATATGTATGTAGAAAGTATGTAGCTTATATTTATGTGTCCAATTTATTCCCCATATTTGGTGTGAATCCAATAATGTTTATGTCTCATGTCTAAGGCAGGGGGCGCTATAGAGTTCAGTGTGGTTAGACTTTATAGTTCTTTACATTCAGGCCCTGGTCATTTCACACTTTACACACACACTTCTGCTGTTGTGCGAATCGACATAACGACAAAAAACTGTGTGATGTTTCTGTTAGCCCCGCCCCCACATCGCTCTGCACGTCACACGTCTATTAGCTCCGCCCCCACATCACTCTGCACGTCACACGTCTATTAGCCCCGCCCCCACATCACTCTGCACGTCACACGTCTATTAGCCCCGCCCCCACATCACTCTGCACGTCACACGTCTATTAGCCCCGCCCCCACATCACTCTGCACGTCACACGTCTATTAGCCCCGCCCCACATCACTCTGCACGTCACACTTTTGTCTGGAAACCAAATCTACAGAGATTTAGACTCAGAGAGTTTGTGGTTTTTTGACCAGCAAAATATTACAAAGGAAATGTCAAAAGATTTTATGAAATCACCAGATTAAGACAGAAGACAAGAACTGAGACAGAGGAGCAGAGACAGAGGAGCAGAGACAGAGGAGCAGAGACAGAGGAGCAGAGACAGAGGAGCAGAGACAGAGGAGCAGAGACAGAGGAGCAGACACAGAGAAGCAGAGACAGAGGAGCAGACACAGAGGAGCAGACACAGAGGAGCAGAGACAGAGGAGCAGACACAGAGGAGCAGAGACAGAGGAGCAGAGACAGAGGAGCAGACACAGAGGAGCAGAGACAGAGGAGCAGAGACAGAGGAGCAGAGACAGAGGAGCAGACACAGAGGAGCAGACACAGAGGAGCAGACACAGAGGAGCAGACACAGAGGAGCAGACACAGAGGAGCAGACACAGAGGATGATGGCGGCTCTTTACTTTTCATGTGAGTAAATGTTCTTTAAAGTCTGAACTCGTACAGTCACTTTCTTGTGACATTAGAGACTTTATACGACTAAAGTACAAAAGTATTTCACAAATGCTCCAAACGTTCATTTTGTTTCTTGATTCAGTGAAAAACCAGTGAAGTTTAGTTGATTTGTATTTCACTGAAGTTCATTTAAGACAAAGCTCTTTTTTGAGCGTCTCTTCTGTTTTGATGCGTTTTAAACGTCTGAGGTGTAAAGTTCTTCATGAATCACATTTTAAATATACAAATGTCACAATGTGATTAAAAGAGTTTGTCCCCAGACACGAGCTGGTCCTGTTCACCTCAGAGTCAAATGGAACAGTCAAAGATCAAACGCTCGGATCTGAACCATTATTTAAGAACATTTAAAAAAAACACTTTTACATTTGACTAGAATCTGATGAAGGAGAATCACTGTCCATTATTCAACTTGAGTCGATCGTAGTGAGGCTCATTATCAAATGAAATACACAAAATCTAATATTTATAGTTCATTTCAATTATTAAAAAGCAAAATATGTGTGAAATTTAAAGTTCTAATTATGCATGTTATAAATAAACAAATATAAAGGTCTAATCCACATGTCAAACCCAAGACCCGGGGGCCAAATGCGGCCCGCCACGTCATTTTATGTGGCCCACGAGAAGATAAATTAAGACTTGACTGTCATTTTAAAATAAGTCTGTGCTGATTTAATGTTTGCACTGACAATAAACTTATGAGATTTTCCCAACAAGTGGAAATATTTGCAAATAATCATCACAAAATGTTCAGGAAGAGGAAAATTGTCGGTGTGGAAGGAAGTTTCAAGAAAGGTGGAGGTGAACACAAGTTTGTGCTTTTAGGAGAAAACTTGTATGTTTTTTGTGTTATGAGGCGCGGTCGGTACAATCTACGTCGACATTTTGACACCAAACACGGAGCTAAGTGTGAAAAAGTGAGTCTGCAAGAAAAACAACAAACTGTCCAATAATTAAAAGGTTTTTGAAGCAGAGCTGAAGGTTCTGACCAGATCCACACTTTTAAAAATGTGAGTTTATCAGGAAATACACAGTTACACAGACACGTAATATTTGCAACTTGAATAAGTAATAAACACAGAAACATTATTTAACAAGTTTAAAGTAGTGACATTTATTTTACATGACATTTGTTTACATTTAGTGACATTTATCCTGCCACAGTCACATCTGGCCCTTGACGGCGGCCATTTTGTTAATGTGGCCCTCGGTGAAAATGAGTTTGACGCCTCTGGTCTAATCAGTCAGAGTCATCAGGTCTGTGTATGTATTTATTTATTTACATATATGTCTGTATTATTTCTTTGTAGTGTTGTTGTCCTCACTGTTCTGGCCCGTGGACTCAGCCTCAGGTAATGTGTGTTTTATATTGTGTCTGTAAACTTCAGGTTTATACTAAAATATACAGTGAGACAAATAAGTATTTGAACACACTGTGATTTTACAAGTTCTCCCACTTAGAAATCATGGAGGGTCTGAAATGTTCATCTTAGGTGCATGTCCACTGTGAGAGACACAATCTAAAAAAAATCTGGAAATCACATGATTTTTTAAAATAATTTATTTGTATGTTACTGCTGCAAATAAGTATTTGAACACCTGGGAAAATCAATGTTAATATTTGGTATAGTAGCCTTTGTTTGCAGTTACAGAGGTCAAGCGTTTCCTGTAGTTTTTCTCCAGTTTGCACACACTGCAGGATTTTGGCCCCTCCTCCACACAGATCTTCTCTAGATCAGTCAGGTTTCTGGGCTGTCGCTGGGAAAAATGGAGTTTGAGCTCCCTCCAAAGATTTTCTATTGGGTTTAGGTCTGGAGACTGGCTAGGCCACTCCAGAACCTTGATATGCTTCTTATGAAGCCACTCCTTGGTTGTCCTGGCTCTGTGCTTCAGGTCATTGTCATGTTGGAAGACCCAGTCACGATCCATCTTCAGTGCTCTGACTGAAGGAGGTTGTTCCCCAAAATCTCACAATACATGGCCCCGGTCATCCTCTCCTTAACACAGTGCAGTCGTCCTGTCCCATGTGCAGAAAAACACCCCCAAAGCATGATGTTTCCACCCCCATGCTTAACATTAGGGATGGTGTTCTTTGGATGGTGCTCATCATTCTTCTTCCTCCAAACACGGTGAGTGGAATTAAGACCAAAAACTTCTATTTTGGTCTCATCTGACCACATGACTTTCTCCCATGATCCTCTGGATCATCCAAATGGTCACTGGTCAAACTGAAGACGGGCCTGGACATGTGCTGGTTTAATCAGGGGAACCTTCTGTGCCATGTACGATTTTAAACCATGACATCTTAGTGTATTACTAACAATAACCTTGGAAACGGTGGTCCCAGCTCTTTTCAGGTCATGGACCAGCTCCTCCCATGTAGTTCTGGGTTGATTCCTCTTTCTTAGGATCATTGAGACCCCACGAGGTGAGAGCATGGAGCCCCAGTCTGAGGGAGAGTGACCGTTATGTTTAGCTTCTTCCATTTTCTAATAATTGCTCCAACAGTGGATCTTTTTTCACCAAGCTGCTTGGCAATTGCCCCTTTGCCCTGTCCAGTTTTGTGGAGGTCTACAGTTTTGTCTCTTGTGCATTTTGACAGTTGTTTGGTCTTGACCATGTTAGTAGTTGGAGTCTTACTGATTGTATGGGGTGGACAGGTGTCTTTATGCAGCTAACGACCTCAAACAGGAGCTTCTAATTTAGGAGAATAAGTGGAGTAGAGGTGGAGTTTTTAAAGGTGGAGTAACAGGTCTGTGAGGGGCAGAGTTCTAGCTGATAGACAGGTGTTCAAATACTGATTTGCAGCAGTAACATAAATCATTTAAAACATTTAAACCAGATTTTTTTTTAGATTGTCTCTCACAGTGGACATGCACCTAAGATGAAAATTTCAGACCCCTCCATGATTTCTAAGTGAGAGAACTTGTAAAATCACAGTGTGTTCAAATACTTATTTGTCTCACTGTATAGTTTTAGTGAGTTGTGTGTCTGACCTGTCGTCTGCTCTTCCACAGTGTCTCTGAAGGTGCAGCCAGATCAGTGTGTCTTTGAACAGTTTTACGCTATGTTTCTGAGCTGTGAGGACTCTGGCTCCAAGTCTGGACTCAGGTCTGGACTCAGGTCTGGACTCAGGTCTGGACTCAGGTCTGGGTCCTGGTCTGTTTTCAGAAACACCTCAACAGAAAAACAGGCTCGTTGTGGAGACGTCTGGGGCAGGACCAATGGGTCAGTGTGTCGGCTCAGTGGACTCTCAGTGGACAGTGGTCAGTACTGGTGTGAGACTGCAGAGGGAGCTTCTTCTCATCCTGTTCACATCACTGTCACAGGTACAGACCAACGCCACCTGTAGGACACATATGGGTGGTGCAGGAACTGCTGCTGTTTAGATTCAAACACAGATGTGTGGACCTGGTTTATGGATCAGATCTGTGTAATTAAAACAGGCCCAAAGGTCAGTGTCTTCTCTGTCAGTGTAAACAAACTAATAATGAATTTTTTTTTTCATTATAGTCTCAAAAAGCAGTTATTATTTGTATATGATCAAGTTTACAGTTGGCAGAGATTTAGTGCATATGACAGGTTAGAATACACATTTGACTAAAACACAGTTAACATCTTTACATTTAAGATTTTACTACAGATTTTGGCTTTTTTTTTTAACACAATTTATAATTCCACTTCCTGATTGGACACGGCCTGTTATTCCATAACTGTTACTGAGCGACCATAATGTAAACAAAGGCCAAATCGAGTCTAAATGACACAATAGTTATGATCAGACTCTGTCACGTCGTCTGTTCTGTGTGAAACTTGTTCCTGCATTTTTTATGGAGTTTTCTGTGTTGATGACATATTGATTAAAAAATCCCTGGGGATGTGATGCTAACTCTTGGCACTGCGCTGTCTGAAGCTCTGTTACTCAAATTAGACTTAAATGTGAGCTTTGTTTTAACACAATCTGACCAGAAAGGACTGACTAATTTGGAACTACGACAGATTAGCTGATTTGCGCTGTTAAATAAGTCTCTCACATATAAAATAACACAAGCTAGCTAGGAGCCATCACTCCAAAGTATCAACAGGGTGAGGGATTCTGCTTTAGAACTCAATGCTACATCCTGGATTTTTGTACATTTCAAATTTTTTATTTCACAAACTGATGTAAATCTATGATAAATATTTAGCACAGGTTCTATCCACCAAACCAAATGTTAGCATTAGCATTAGCACTGACACACTGCACATTACGTTACAGTGGAAATGGTCGACTGTGCCTCTGATTGGAACTAGCCGGGTTCAGTTGTGCACAGAGAGAATTAGAAAAACATGAAAACTTGTCATAAGCACTTTAAATCACAAACATGTCATTAGTAGATGCAGCGTTCGATGCTTTAAATCATATCAACTCGTCTAGTCTGGGAAGGTAATGGAACACCAGAGCCAGTCCCTGTATTTTAGCTGTTAGCATTACTCCACAAAAATAGTAAATTATAAATAATCCAAAGGGCGTCAGTACCAACCCACACCACATTTATGTCAAAGCCTCGTTTTAAGAGTTGACTGTTTAAACCTTTAGATGTTTTATTTTAGGTCATAATTAGCATAAAAGTGACATCTGAGCTAACAGGTAATACATTTCAGTTGACATTTCTGAACTTGTTTGGTTGTGGTGAACATCTAGAGACACTTAACCTCCTCTTGTACATGTGACAGAGGAGAGCAGATGAAGACATAAACATCATGGGACAAACATGTTCTAGACTTTAATACAGGGACTGGCTCATTTGTCTGTGAAGGAACATTTGATTTGACTTTTAGATGCACTCACCCGTAATCCCCAGATCCTAAAACCAAAATGCCAGACTCGAGGTGAAGATCTGATGCTGTGTTTTGTTTCAGAGCGACTGCAGCCGAACATCTCCACAGCCTGCTCTCCTCTGCCCTCTGCTGTATCTGCAGCTCCGGACACCTCCACCCCAGCCCCACTGCCCTCTCTGCCCTCACTGCCCTCACTGCCCTCTCTGCCCCTCTGGCTGTGGCTCATCCTGGCATCAGCTCTCGGGGTGGTCCTGTGTCTGGTCCTGGTTCTCCTGGTTCTTCTGGTTCTTCGGAGCAGACGAAGAACAGGTCTGACCTCATCTGATCTGATCTTAAGTGAAATTCTTCATTTAAATGTTTGTATTAATGCTCTTACTCTGAGGATACGTTTACATCCATCCATTTTCTTCCGCTTATTCGGGGCACGGGGTCACGGGCGCAGCAGTCTAAGCAGGAACTCCTAGACTTCCCTCACCCTGAACTCATCCTCCAGCTTCTCTGGTGGGACCCCAAGGCGTTCCCAGGCCAGCCGAGAGTCCCCGGTTGGTGCACTGTCTAGTACCCCTCCTAGGGACTCCAAGAAGGTATTCTGCACTGCAGTGACACAACAGTGAGAGACCTGTCCCCGACCCGAAGGCGCAGGGATGCAACCCTCTCGTTCACCGGGGTGAACTCCAACATGTGACGGCTGAGCTGTGGGGTAATGAGCCCACACCAGCTCAACGCCGCTCCCTGCAGGCAACGCTAGAGAAATGGAGAGTCCAGCCCCTCTCAAGGAGTTGGGTTCCAGAGCCCGAGCTGTGCGTGGAGGTGAGGCCGACTATATCTAGCCGCTAACGCTCAACCTCCCGCACAAACTCAGGCTCCTTCCCCCCATCGAGGTGACATTCCATGCCCCCAGAGCCAGTCTCCATGGCCGAAGATCCGGGCGTCGAGGCCCCAGGCTTCGACTGCCGCCCAGATAGCTCTGCACTGGGTTGTTGTATTACTCCTCATGTGGTGCTTCTGAATCGCTCTTAGTCTGACCCGTCCCCCAGGACCTGTTTGCCATGGGTGACCCTGCCAGGGGCATGAAGCCCCCGACAACAGAGCTCCCAGGATCATGCGGGTGCTCAAACCCCTCCACCACGTTAAGGTGGAGGTTCAGAGAGGGGGATAACTTTGAGGATAATGGTGCCAAATCGGGCATCACAATGACGATCACTAATCATGTTTTTATCCCCCAGAAGAACAAAATGGCCGCCCAGAGGAGGTCACATACAGCGAGCTCCATGTGTCACACGATGGCAGGAGACCACTGAGAAGAGTCCAAGGTACACTGCTGTAACTAACTGTTGAGTGGCTCACAGGTAGAGGAGACACCCTAAATTTCATTAAATTTCATTTCAAACTTGATTTTGATACAGGATTAGACTCTAAACTCAATACTGATACCAAGATGATAATAAAAACACACTTTCTTCAGACAATTTGCTGTGAATTTACACATTAAATGGCATATGTGTGTTACATGTGTGTTATGTGTGTGTTACATGTGTGTTATGTGTGTGTTATGTGTGTGTTATGTGTGTGTTACGTGTGTGTGTTATGTGTGTGTTATGTGTGTGTTAAATGTGTGTTACATGTGTGTGTTATGTGTGTGTTATGTGTGTGTTACGTGTGTGTTACGTGTGTGTTACATGTGTGTTATGTGTGTGTTATGTGTGTGTTACGTGTGTGTTATGTGTGTGTTATGTGTGTGTTATGTGTGTGTTATGTGTGTGTTACATGTGTGTTATGTGTGTGTTATGTGTGTGTTACGTGTGTGTTATGTGTGTGTTATGTGTGTGTTACGTGTGTGTTATGTGTGTGTTACGTGTGTGTTATGTGTGTGTTATGTGTGTGTTACGTGTGTGTTATGTGTGTGTTATGTGTGTGTTACATGTGTGTTATGTGTGTGTTATGTGTGTGTTATGTGTGTGTTACGTGTGTGTTATGTGTGTGTTATGTGTGTGTTATGTGTGTTATGTGTGTGTTACGTGTGTGTTATGTGTGTGTTACATGTGTGTTATGTGTGTGTTATGTGTGTGTTATGTGTGTGTTACGTGTGTGTTATGTGTGTGTTATGTGTGTGTTATGTGTGTGTTATGTGTGTTATGTGTGTGTTATGTGTGTGTTATGTGTGTTATGTGTGTGTTATGTGTGTGTTATGTGTGTGTTATGTGTGTGTTACATGTGTGTTACATGTGTGTAATCCTCAGTGTGCAGTAGTTCACACTGGTCCATGTGTCTTATACATGTGAAACAGACACATCAGTATAAACAGATTCAGGACAGACTCATTTCTGTCAATGGGACTTTTTTAGTATCAAAACCTGATAAATGAGGATCTAGTTTCGATACTAATTTTAGTATCGATTTGTCTGATCTGATTTTTGATACTTTTGACATTCTTACTCCCTAAAACCAGAAGGTTTCAGGTCCTAGTCCTGTGTGGCAGTGTGAGAGTGGCAGCCACATCTGCCCCAGGGCAGCTGTGGCTAAATGAAAAACACTATTATTACTGAGTGAGAGTGTGAGCGGGCATCAGGCTCTTTTTCAGACTCTTTTTCTGGCTCGTTTTCTGGCTCTTTTTCAGGCTCTTGTTCTGGCTCTTTTTCAGGCTCTTTTTCTGGCTCTTCTTCTGGCTCTTTTTCTGGCTCTTTTTCTGGCTCTTGTTCTGGCTCTTTTTCTGGCTCTTTTTCTGGCTCTTCTTCAGACTCTTTTTCTGGCTCTTCTTCAGGCTCTTGTTCAGACTCTTTTTCTGGCTCTTCTTCAGGCTCTTTTTCTGGCTCTTCTTCTGGCTCTTTTTCTGGCTCTTTTTCTGGCTCTTGTTCTGGCTCTTTTTCTGGCTCTTTTTCTGGCTCTTCTTCTGGCTCTTTTTCTGGCTCTTTTTCTGGCTCTTCTTCTGGCTCTTGTTCAGGCCTGAGTGTGGTCACTGATGCGTGAGAACGACATGCAGTTCATAGCGTGCGGTCAGAGGCTGCTCAGACCTGAGAGCCTGTGGTGAGAGGGCGGAAAATAATACGCATTTTGAATTTTCCACTGAAAACCACAATTTGTACAAACAGGAAATAATAATGAGATACAGAGACTAAAGTGAAATGTGTCAAATGTTTCAGAATCTGAGCCGAGTCCAGTTTATTCCACAGTGAAAACACAAAGACTGTGACGTCATATGACATCAAGACCTGAGGTAAGACCAGGACTAAACCAGGACTAAACCAGGTCTAAACCAGGACTAGACCAGGACTGAACCAAGACTGAACCAGGACTGAACCAGGACTAGACCAGGACTAAACCAGGACTAAACCAGGACTAAACCAGGACTAGACCAGGACTAAACCAGGACTAGACCAGGACTAAACCAGGACTGAACCAGGACTAAACCAGGACTAGACCAGGACTAAACCAGGACTAGACCAGGACTAAACCAGGACTAGACCAGGACTAAACCAGGAATAGACCAGGACTAAACCAGGACTAGACCAGGACTAAACCAGGACTGAACCAGGACTGAACCAGGACTGAACCAGGACTAAACCAGGACTAGACCAGGACTAAATCAGGACTGAACCAGGACTGAACCAGGACTAAACCAGGACTGAACCAGGACTAAACCAGGACTGAACCAGGACTGAACCAGGACTAAACCAGAACTGAACCAGGACTAAACCAGGACTGAACCAGGACTAAACCAGGACTGAACCAGGACTAAACCAGGACTGAACCAGGACTAAACCAGAACTGAACCAGGTCTGTTTTTATGTGTCTTTTTATAGGCCCCTTCATCTTCCGTTTCTGTCCTGAAGTCATGAGTTTCTGCTTCCTGTTTAGAGGCGTCACTTTTCTCCATTCAAATGATCTTTTTCATTGTTAATTACTATGGCAACAGTAATTTCATTACAGTAATCTCACTGTACACTTTTGCAATATTCTGTCAATCCTCACTGTAGTGAAACTGTATAAAGATGGAAACATGTTAATGAGGAACTGTACTTTAGTCCTTTAGGTTCAAATAATGAATAACTTACTTAGGTACTTATTTTCTTCATTTTACTGACATTTAAATGTTTACTTTTATTTTCCTCTGCTGCTGCACATATATAACAAAAATAATTTCCTGTGGGGATAAATAAAAGTTCTTCTGATTCAAAAACATCTTCTCTGGGTGTGGGTGGAGGTTGCTCCACATGAGGGCGCCACAGGAGCACATTTACAGGACTGCAGTGGTCTTATTTTCAACTTTTTATACACAGAATAACTGAGACTCACCTCCTGCCCGGAGACGGCGCCACCTTTTTCCAGTCGAGAACCATGACTCCGGAATTGGAGGAGCTGATTCTCATCAGTCCGGCTCCGAGTCCCCAGTCTCTGCTTCCTCAAAGTCCTTCCACCGCCCGACAACATCCCCAGTCGAGGTCAGCAGTTCTCCACCCGCTCTGTAAACAGTGTTGGTGAAGCACTGCTTCCCCCTCCTGAGGCGTCGGACGGTTTGACAGAATCTCTTTGAGGCCGTCCGATAGTCCTCCTCCATGACCTCCCCGAACTCCTCCCAACCCTGAGTTTCTGCCTCTGTGACTGCCCGAGCCACAGCACACTTGGCCCCCTGGTACTCATCAACTGCCTCAGGAGTCCCACGGGCCAACAAGGCTCTGTGGGACTCCTCCTTCAGCCTGACGGCATCACTTACTTCTGGTGCCCACCAAAGGGTTCAGGGGTTGCCGCAGCGACAAGCACCACAGACCTTATGACCACAACTACGATCAGCCACACCGGCAATAGAGGTGGAGGACATGTCCCACTCAGAGTCCATGTCCCCAGCCTCCCCCGGGATCAGGGAGAAGTTCTCCCAGAGGTGTGAGTTGCAGACCCTCTTGACTCCGCCAGACGTTCCCACAGACCCCCATGATGCACTTGGGCCTGTCAGGTCTGTCCTTCCTCCTCCTCCAACTGATCCAACTCACCACCAGGTGGTGCTCTACAGCTCTGCCCCTCTCTTCACCCGAGTGTCCAAGACATGCGGCCGGAGATCAGATGACACAACAACAAAGTCGATCATCGACCTCTGACCTATGGTGTCCTGGTGCCACGTGCACTGATGGACCTTGTGCTTGAACATGGTGTTCGTCCAATAACAAAACACCACTCAGGATCAGATCAGGGAGGACGTTCCTCCCGATCACGCCCCCTAATTACAAATGTGAAGAAACTCCACTGTTCACTCTTCCTGTTTAAATAAAGTCACTGTTTTACAATCATTCATGAGGTCATTTTGTTCACTCAATGTTCCACAGTGACCTTTAATCTGGACAAAAAACAGGACTGAACCCAGACTAAACTAGAACTGAATCAGGATGAAGAACCAGGAAGAAAACCAGGACTAAGGCAGGTCTGTGCCAGGACTGAAGCAGGACTCAGGCTCAGGTAAACTCGTCTCCCTATAATGTTTAAAATTGTCTTCTCTGCTGTTTTTGATTTAAACTTTATTACTTCCCTGACCAGTCAATGGTTGGACAAACTTTGGAAAATGTAAAAAAAAAAAAAAACATTTACAAACAAAGTGAAGAGGAAGTTCCTCTTTCTTATCAAACCGCTGCTTCCTCCTGTCATCTCAAACCCTGTGCTGTAGTTGTGTTGTTGTTGACTCCAGCCTATAAACAGGCTCTCAAAGTCCTGGATATGAAACCTTTTCGCCATCACCATTGTAAAGTCTTGAGCAAACATAAACTTTTAAATTGGGACAATCTAGTAAAATTTCAGGATGCTAACTTGGTCTTCAAAATTCTTCATGGCCTTGCTCCTCCTCCACTCTCTAAATTTTTTACACAGAGTGGTAGAAACACCAGAGCTGCTGCCTCAAACAATCTAGTTGTGCCTCTGAGAAAAAGCTCATTTAGCCAATCTGCTTTCTCAGTTCGAGCGGTCCAGTTTTGGAACACTGTCCCGCCTCACATCAGAAGTGTGGAGTCACTCAGGACTTTTAAAATCATGGTGAAAAAATGGTTACTTCTGAATCAAGCCTGTGATCATCAAATGTGAAATTGTGCTGCCATGTGCTGCCTGCCAGCCTCATCTGTTCTGTGTTGTCTGTAGATTTTGTCTGTCTGTATCACAGTGTTTTACTAATTGCCTACTTACCTGTACTAACTTTTAAAACATTTTACTAATTACCAAACTAACTTTTTATAATCTTGTATTTTACGTGTGGTGGCATTTTACATCTTGCCATAGGGACTGCAGTTGGAAACTAGCTGTATAGCTAATACTGGCGCATTTACAGAAATGTCGATTAATGTGCATTGTCCCTATTCAAATAAACTAATAAATAAATAAAATAAATAAAAACACCACACACATGTCGACTGTCAGTAAAGTGTTAGGCCCGAGTGTTGAGACCAGATCTGGGCTGTGAGGTTTGTGCTGCCGTCGGTGACATAATGACTTGACATGAGTTACCTTCAGGTGTTGGACTAGTGACTGAGGCCAGGCCTGACTGAAACGTACAAGTACAACACAAAAAAGTCATGCAGACAATGCCACACACAAAGCACAGCACAACTGAAATAAAAATCCAGAGATGTGGCCATGTATGTATTATTAATGTGATGGACTGATTCTGCAGTTCCACGCTGTTTAGAGCTCGATACACGCAGCACATTTACGATCACACAGTGTAAAACAAAACAACATGGCGTCTCTGGGCCTGTGGTTTGTGTTTAACAGAAGCTTTTTTAGACTCGTGAAACCTTTTCCTTTTCCTCTAGTGCTGCATCTACAGCGAGTCTGAACAGTGCAGCAGTATGCGACGCCACAAACCTTTATCATCTCTAAAAATAAATCAAATCTACTCAACTTTTCACTCCAGCCTGTGGTCACAGTCCACTAACTACAATAATTAAAAATATTTCAGATAAAATGTAAAATAAAACCATCAAACACTGTCGCCTTTGTAGTCAATGGCATTGCCTTGTAAAAAAATGTACGTCCAGTTTGATTAATATTAAACTAAAATACTTAACAGAAAGTCTACAAACTCACTGCTCTTGAGCTTTAGGCACAGACGTCCAGAATGAGCCTGTCACAAAACAAACATTCAAACAGATTATACTAATGTGCTATTCCACTAGAACCGACTGTAGGACCCTGGAGCCTCACTCCTCTGAGGCGTTTGGCCGTGGCTGGTTTCCTTGTTTCCTCTTGTTCCATTTGCTTGTGGGACACCAAGGTCCTTGTATCTGTCTCAGTGTCGTCCCTTCTGGGAGTGAGGCCTCTTCTGTGTGGACGACCTTCCCTCTCTTCTCAAGCCTGACATTCCAGTGTCTGTCCTGTAGATCCTGGTGCTGTAGATCCTCGTGGTGTGGATCCTGGTGGTGTGGATCCTCGTGGTGTGGATCCTGGTGGTGTGGATCCTGGTGGTGTGGATCCTGGTGGTGTAGATCCTGGTGATGTGGATCCTGGTGCTGTAGATCCTGGTGCTGTAGATCCTGGTGGTGTGGATCAGTGAGTCGGTGTCTCATTCTTGCCGTACAGTTTGATGTTGTCCATGTAGAGGAGGTGACTGATGGTCGTCCTGTTCCTGAGTCGTGTCCATGTCCAGTGTTGTTGATGATTTGGCTGAGGGGGTTCAGAACAGCAGTGGGACAGGGCGTCTCCTTGGATCAGAACAGCAGTGGGACAGGGCGTCTCCTTGGATCAGAACAGCAGTGGGACAGGGCGTCTCCTTGGTTCATGCCACATTTGATGGTCATTTGTGCACGTGGTCATTGGCCTCAAGGCTGGTTTTCCTCAACCTCCTGGCGTTTGTGATGGAGACTCTTGAGTCCTGTGGATGTTGTACAGCTCCACTCAGTGATCCGTGTGTGTGGCGTTGAGTCTTTGTATAAATCCAGGCAGTGCACAGGTTGGTCTTATTCTTCAGTCTCAGGCGACTGTCGACAGGAGCTGGTGTTGGGCTCCCCTGGTGTCTTTGCCCATGCTCTTCTGCTCTGTGCGTGGATCATGTCAGGACCTGGTGCAGTCCAATTTTTTTATACCTGATTCTTTCCTGGATGTCTGCCACTGTGATGGTAACTGGATTCTGTTAAGGGAGGTTGATGTGGTCATTGTTTGGCAGTTTCCAGTGCTTCAGTTATCTGCCGGTCCTTCTTTTTTCACTTCTCTCTGTGCTGCCTTGATTTTAGAGTCTAACCGTCGTTTTCATGGTGCGTTGTTTCTCCCACGTTTGCTCTTATAGCCAAGCGTCTGTAGGATCACGGCTGCTGAAGTGTATATCAGCTCTTTGGTTTCTGTGATGGTTGAGGTCGGGACCAACAAGTTTACCACATGAGAGTAAAGTGGTGTGAAGAACACAGTCGTGTCTTAAATGTTGACAAAACAAAAGAAATGATTTTTGATCCAAGGTCTGTTGGTGATCACAGTTTTGTTGCAGTTAAGGGTCAGAATATAGAGCAGGGGACTATTTGGGGGTTTGTTTTGATTCGCAGCTTAACTGGAGCAAGCACGTACAGTTTAGTTTGCTCACGAATCAGTCAGCGCCTGTACTTTTTAAGAAGATCGAGGGTGTACAGAGTGGGCAAAGATGTAATGCTTCTTTTTTATCGAGCATGTGTTGAGTCTATTGTTCGTTATGGGACGTCTATCTGGTTTGGCATCTGTCAAACTGAAAGCTCAAACCCTAAGCTTGACTAAAAGGACGGGTAAAATAATTGGCATGGCCCCCTGTCCTCTTCAGATCTTTCAAGACACACTCATGAAACTGGGGAGTCAAATATGTAATGACCCGACACAACCAGTTTGAGTTAAGGCCTCAGGAAGAAGGTCCAGGGTCCAACCAGCAGAAACAGGTTTAAGTACTCATTTATTCCCCTTTCAGTTTCCTCACTGAACTTGAAGAAATAAAGCTCTACTGTAGTGGGTCTCAAATAGTGGGGCGCGCCCCCTCCGTGTATAACACTGTAGTACTGTAGTACTGTAGTACTGTAGATACTGTAGTACTGTAGATACTGTAGTACTGTAGTACTGTAGATACTGTAGTACTGTAGTACTGTAGATACTGTAGTACTGTAGTACTGTAGTACTGTAGTACTGTAGATACTGTAGTACTGTAGTACTGTAGTACTGTACGCAGCAAAGAGCAGGACAGAGTGAACAGAGACACTTTTGCTAAAGAGACACTATGGAAAACATTTAACAGGAATGAAAAGAAAGACGGAGAGAGACGGAGGTAAAGTCACATGAAAAATAAGAGGAGGAGGAGTCTGATGAAGAGTATGGAGCACTGGGCTTCACCGTGACTCCGGGGGGACACGAGGACAGACCGGTGTCTGCTGTGGACAGTGGACAGTGTGAAGACAAATAAGACGCCTCATTCCACCTCAGTCTGAGACGCTGGAGTTTTTCAGCGTAAACGTCAAATATGAAACAATCATCCACTTTGTGAATGTGACTTAAAGCAGCAGCTCTGAGCGTCATGAGGGGCTACAAGAGAGAAATGACCTGTTTTAATTTGATAATTATTTAATTTTAATGTATTATTTTGATATTTATTTATTTTATTTACATTTATTCATTTGATGTTTATTTTATTTTATATTTTATTTGATATTTAATTAAATTTCATTATATTTTATTTTTTTCAGTATCAAATGGTTCAGTCAGTTGTTCCAACAATATGTATAGTTCAAATAAGGATAAAATAAAAAAATAAATAATAATTTACTTATTTAATAATAATCGCAGGGGGAGGGCACGGAATTTTTTCTTCTTTATAGGGGGGGGGGGGGTATGATATAAAATAATTAAGAAATAATGCTGTACTGTAAGGCCATCAGGGACTGTGCAATATTATATGCACCCAGGGAATGTGCAATACTCACCTTTACACTTTTAGGCCCCAGGGAATGTGCAGTATTATCAAAAGTTGAATGGTTGTTTTTCTTATGAACTGTATTAATGGATGTGTGGACTGTGTGTGTGCTGTGTGTTGTGTCCTGTGTGTGTCTGTCTCTATGTGACATGAGTTCCCTTGTCCCAAGACAAATTTCTCCCAAGGGAGACAATAAAGGCTAATCTAATCTAATCTAATCTAATCTAATCTAATCGTACCACACAACGACCCCTCCAAACCGAGTGTTGTCTTCAGAAAATGTCACAATCATTTGACAATATACTTTTACAAACTTTTACCATGAGAACAATCTCCTTGAGCACTTAACAGGAAGGAAAAGACTTTTGCGGTTTCACGCGTCTCATCAGAACAGTTCATTTCAGCGCTGGCCTGTGTTGGTGCGGTGGTTTGGAGAATGAAGCCGTGACAAGAGACAACAGAGACACACAGAGCAGAAACATGGAGCTTCTCCTCAGCAGCCTGCAACTCGCCTCCCTGTGCGCGCTGTCGTCTTTGAGTGAGTGAACGATCAAATAAATGACACTGTGGAACTATGCAACGGAAATGAAAGTATGTTGTGTCAAAAATACTGAATAATGGTAAAAGCCAACGTGTGTATTTTCACATATATGTATGGGGTTTTTTTTAAGAAAGATTCAAGTTGAAATGACACATATTTAAAGTGGTCGTGGTGTGTGACTCTGTAAAATACATTTGATAAACTTATAAAAATATGATGATGTTAAATTGATTTGACAGTTAACAGTATTTTGACAAATGAATGTGCCATTACCTGTGAAGTACCGGGCGCTAACTTGACCGTGTACTTGTCATTGTTTACAGTTTCACTACTTCCTTTGTCTCTTTGCTCTAGTTTTGTGTCTTTTTTTTCTAGTTTGTTATTTTTGAATACGCCAAACATCATCTTTATATTTGACAATAACCTTTTCCCTTTTTTGATGATGCATGTTCTCCCTGTTTTCCCACATCGACCCAGAACATTCCCAGTAGGTCAAATCCTCCAGGTGAAGTAATCCTGACCAAGACCAACTCAAGACCTGGGGATGGGTCAAATGCATGTTTAGTGTCCCTTACCCAGGATGTTTCAGACTCTCCACCTAAAAACTTACATAGTTCCCCTTTAATTTGTTTGTTTCTGTCCATAGGTGTTTCTTCACAGTTGGTTGTGATCCAAAGTGGAGATGTCACAGTTGAAGAAGGAGGCACAGCAAACATCTCCTGCTGCTGGACAGTCAAGCATGAAAGCACAAGAGTTATCTGGAAGGCAAATAATCAAGTTAAAAATGAGAAGCTGAGCGATGTATCTTGTTCCTTTCTAACTATTACAAACATCACTGAAGATCACAAAGGTAGATATTTTTGCGACGTAACTGTGGAGATACCCCATTTATTGACTGGATCAGGAAATGGAACAGACATCAAGGTTGTATCTATAAATGAGACAAGAAACAGCAATGGAGACCGTCAAAACAAACAAACAAGCAAAAAACTAATCAGGAAGTCACACACATCTCACTGTCCTTTTTGTCCAGGCAGCTCATTTCTCTTCTCCATCATATTCAGTCTGACTGTGGGAGCAGCAGGTCTTGCCGTGGTCATCTTCTGCTGTCTGCAGAGCAGACAAGGTACGTGACCGGACATCACTGTGTGTTTGATCATTTAAAATAAAACACATAAAAAAAGATATTTAACCTTCTCCTCTAGGCTATATCCCTTTAGTACTGTCACTGTGCCACTGGGCAAAACACCTCACAGTTTGCCTGTGTCCAGAGTAAAATGTGCATAGAATTTCATATCAATATTTCACACTGTTGTACGTTTCCTACATCAAGGAAACAGTGTCATAGTACTAGAGTGTTCTGAGATCACAAAATAAAAGAAAGATGATGCCCCCCAGACGGTTTGGAAAAATCAAGCATTAAAAAATGTCTTTGTGTAAAAAACAGTGCAGACTTTTGTAAATGTGATCAAATATATTCAGTATAATGACACCAAGTCCAGGCTCAAAGTCAAAATGTGCTTCATTTTATATTAATATTATTTTAATTGGTCTCAAAGTTTTCACACTTTGTACCACATAAGATAATATTTAACATAAACCTCGTTTGGATCTGGTATTTTTTGGTCATATTATACGTCTGTTGTTCTTGTTACAGATGAAACAGACACAGTGACGTACGAGGCGTCGCCTTTTGACTCAGAAACACAAGAGCTGGATCAGAACAGCTCTGGAGACTTCTCTCAGTGGGTAAGTTTCACTGTCGCCTTATGTGCTTTAAAATGCTTCAAATTAATAATAATTATTGAAAATAAATACATTTTCAAAGTTTTCTTCCCAACACTGTAAAGCCCAAACAGTAGCAACAAAAGCACTTAAGAAAAGTAACAAATTTAAAATATTTTAATGTGGCTTATTTAAGCATCATTCAAAGTGTTTTACAGAAAAATAAAGACATTAAAATCACAACAAATCAAAACATAAATAATCATCATAAAAGAAATAAAGAATAAAACCCCTTCAGTCGTAAGCACAACTAAACACAACCATTTTGAGTCTGGATTTAAACATCGTCAGAGTCGAGGCCTGAGTCACATCTACAGGAAAAGAGAGAGATTAAACTGAACAAAACTCAAACACTGACTCACCAGGTTTAGACCTGGTTTAGTCCTGGTTTAGTCCTGGTTTAGTCCTCGTTTAGTCCTGGTTTAGACCTGGTTCAGTCCTGGTTTAGACCTGGTTCAGTCCTGGTTTAGTCCTGGTTTAGTCCTGGTTCAGTCCTGGTTTAGTCCTGGTTTAGACCTGGTTCAGTCCTGGTTTAGTCCTGGTTCAGTCCTGGTTTAGTCCTGGTTCAGTCCTGGTTTAGTCCTGGTTTAGTCCTGGTTTAGTCCTGGTTTAGTCCTCGTTTAGTCCTGGTTTAGTCCTGGTTCAGTCCTGGTTTAGTCCTGGTTCAGTCCTGGTTTAGTCCTGGTTTAGCCCTGGTTTAGTCCTGGTTTAGTCCTGAGCACAGGACACATGTGTGAAGTACTTCCTGGTTCTAGTCCTGACCCGAGCAGCAGTGTTCTGGATGTTCTGGATGTTCTGGATGTTCTGGATGTTCTGGATGTTCTGGATGTTCTGGATGTTCTGGATGTTCTGGATGTTCTGTTCTGTGGCTCGTTTGGAGAGTCCAGTGATCAGGACGTTACAGTCGTCTTATCTATTGGACACAAATGCAGGATAAGTCTGAGTCTGGTTTTGACAGTTTACCTTTGATTTTTGACGTGTTTTTAGATGATAAAAAGCTGCAGATGTTACTGATTTGATGTGGCTGTTAAAGTTCAAGTCTGAGTCCATTTTTACCTCTAGATTTCTCTCCTGAGTTGAAGGTTTTAGAGAGAGAGACTGGAGGTGACGCTGACACTTTCTCTATGTTTCTGTGGGTCAAAGATGATGACTTCAGTCTTTGTCTGAGTTTATCTGGAGAAAGTGGCTGCAGTGGAATAATGTATAGGAAAAAAAAAAAAATATATATATATATATTATGTAGGAAAAAACATTTAAACAGCCCCATTTATGTGTATACCAATCATTTACACACACACATTCACTACTAACAGTCGTTATGTGTGTTACGTGTGTGTTATGTGTGTTATGTGTGTGTTACGTGTGTGTTATGTGTGTGTTACATGTGTGCCACATGTGTGTGTTATGTGTGTGTTATGTGTGTGTTATGTGTGTAATCCTCAGTGTGCAGTAGTTCACACTGGTCCATGTGTCTTATACATGTGAAACAGACACATCAGTATAAACAGATTCAGGACAGACTCATTTCTGTCAATGGGACTTTTTAGTATCAAAACCTGAAAAATGAGGATCTACTTTCGATACTAGTTTTAGTATCGATTTGTCTGATCTGATTTTTGATACTTTTGACATTCTTACTCCCTAAAACCAGAAGGTTTCAGGTCCTAGTCCTGTGTGGCAGTGTGAGAGTGGCAGCCACATCTGCCCCAGGGCAGCTGTGGCTAAATGAAAAACACTATTATTACTGAGTGAGAGTGTGAGCGGGCATCAGGCTCTTTTTCTGGCTCGTTTTCTGGCTCGTTTTCTGGCTCTTTTTCAGGCTCTTGTTCTGGCTCTTTTTCAGGCTCTTTTTCTGGCTCTTCTTCTGGCTCTTTTTCTGGCTCTTTTTCTGGCTCTTGTTCTGGCTCTTTTTCTGGCTCTTTTTCTGGCTCTTCTTCAGACTCTTTTTCTGGCTCTTCTTCAGGCTCTTTTTCTGGCTCTTCTTCTGGCTCTTTTTCTGGCTCTTTTTCTGGCTCTTGTTCTGGCTCTTTTTCTGGCTCTTCTTCTGGCTCTTTTTCTGGCTCTTTTTCTGGCTCTTCTTCTGGCTCTTTTTCTGGCTCTTTTTCTGGCTCTTGTTCTGGCTCTTTTTCTGGCTCTTTTTCTGGCTCTTCTTCTGGCTCTTTTTCTGGCTCTTTTTCTGGCTCTTGTTCTGGCTCTTTTTCTGGCTCTTGTTCTGGCTCTTTTTCTGGCTCTTTTTCTGGCTCTTTTTCTGGCTCTTTTTCTGGCTCTTCTTCTGGCTCTTTTTCTGGCTCTTTTTCTGGCACTTCTTCTGGCTCTTGTTCAGGCCTGAGTGTGGTCACTGATGCGTGAGAACGACATGCAGTTCATAGCGTGCGGTCAGAGGCTGCTCAGACCTGAGAGCCTGTGGTGAGAGGGCGGAAAATAATACGCATTTTGAATTTTCCACTGAAAACCACAATTTGTACAAACAGGAAATAATAATGAGATACAGAGACTAAAGTGAAATGTGTCAAATGTTTCAGAATCTGAGCCGAGTCCAGTTTATTCCACAGTGAAAACACAAAGACTGTGACGTCATATGACATCAAGACCTGAGGTAAGACCAGGACTAAACCAGGACTAAACCAGGACTAAACCAGGACTAAACCAGGACTAGACCAGGACTAAACCAGGACTAAACCAGGACTAAACCAGGACTAAACCAGGACTAAACCAGGACTAAACCAGGACTGAACCAGGACTAAACCAGGACTAAACCAGGACTAAACCAGGACTAAACCAGGACTAGACCAGGACTAAACCAGGACTAAACCAGGACTAAACCAGGTCTAAACCAGGTCTAAACCAGGACTAGACCAGGACTAAACCAGGACTAAACCAGGACTAGACCAGGACTAAACCAGGACTAAACCAGGACTAAACCAGGTCTAAACCAGGACTAGACCAGGACTAAACCAGGACTAAACCAGGACTAAACCAGGACTAAACCAGGACTAAACCAGGACTAAACCAGGACTAGACCAGGACTAAACCAGGACTAGACCAGGACTAAACCAGGACTAGACCAGGACTAAACCAGGACTAAACCAGGACTAAACCAGGACTAAACCAGGACTAGACCAGGACTAGACCAGGACTAAACCAGGACTAAACCAGGACTAAACCAGGACTGAACCAGGACTAAACCAGGACTAGACCAGGACTAAACCAGGACTAGACCAGGACTAAACCAGGACTAAACCAGGACTGAACCAGGACTAAACCAGGACTGAACCAGGACTAAACCAGGACTAGACCAGGACTAAACCAGGACTAGACCAGGACTAAACCAGGACTAGATCAGGACTAAACCAGGACTAAACCAGGACTAAACCAGGACTAAACCAGGACTAAACCAGGACTAAACCAGGTCTAAACCAGGACTAGACCAGGACTAGACCAGGACTAAACCAGGACTAAACCAGGACTGAACCAGGACTAAACCAGGACTGAACCAGGACTAAACCAGGACTGAACCAGGACTAAACCAGGACTAGACCAGGACTAAACCAGGACTAGACCAGGACTAAACCAGGACTAGACCAGGACTAAACCAGGAATAGACCAGGACTAAACCAGGACTAGACCAGGACTAAACCAGGACTGAACCAGGACTGAACCAGGACTGAACCAGGACTAAACCAGGACTAGACCAGGACTAAATCAGGACTGAACCAGGACTGAACCAGGACTAAACCAGGACTGAACCAGGACTAAACCAGGACTGAACCAGGACTGAACCAGGACTAAACCAGAACTGAACCAGGACTAAACCAGGACTGAACCAGGACTAAACCAGGACTGAACCAGGACTAAACCAGGACTGAACCAGGACTAAACCAGAACTGAACCAGGTCTGTTTTTATGTGTCTTTTTATAGGCCCCTTCATCTTCCGTTTCTGTCCTGAAGTCATGAGTTTCTGCTTCCTGTTTAGAGGCGTCACTTTTCTCCATTCAAATGATCTTTTTCATTGTTAATTACTATGGCAACAGTAATTTCATTACAGTAATCTCACTGTACACTTTTGCAATATTCTGTCAATCCTCACTGTAGTGAAACTGTATAAAGATGGAAACATGTTAATGAGGAACTGTACTTTAGTCCTTTAGGTTCAAATAATGAATAACTTACTTAGGTACTTATTTTCTTCATTTTACTGACATTTAAATGTTTACTTTTATTTTCCTCTGCTGCTGCACATATATAACAAAAATAATTTCCTGTGGGGATAAATAAAAGTTCTTCTGATTCAAAAACATCTTCTCTGGGTGTGGGTGGAGGTTGCTCCACATGAGGGCGCCACAGGAGCACATTTACAGGACTGCAGTGGTCTTATTTTCAACTTTTTATACACAGAATAACTGAGACTCACCTCCTGCCCGGAGACGGCGCCACCTTTTTCCAGTCGAGAACCATGACTCCGGAATTGGAGGAGCTGATTCTCATCAGTCCGGCTCCGAGTCCCCAGTCTCTGCTTCCTCAAAGTCCTTCCACCGCCCGACAACATCCCCAGTCGAGGTCAGCAGTTCTCCACCCGCTCTGTAAACAGTGTTGATGAAGCACTGCTTCCTCCTCCTGAGGCGTCGGACGGTTTGACAGAATCTCTTTGAGGCCGTCTGATAGTCCTCCTCCATGGCCTCCCCGAACTCCTCCCAACCCTGAGTTTCTGCCTCTGTGACTGCCCGAGCCACAGCACACTTGGCCCCCTGGTACTCATCAACTGCCTCAGGACTCCCACGGGCCAACAAGGCTCTGTGGGACTCCTCCTTCAGCCTGACGGCATCACTTACTTCTGGTGCCCACCAAAGGGTTCAGGGGTTGCCGCAGCGACAAGCACCACAGACCTTATGACCACAACTACGATCAGCCACACCGGCAATAGAGGTGGAGGACATGTCCCACTCAGAGTCCATGTCCCCAGCCTCCCCCGGGATCAGGGAGAAGTTCTCCCAGAGGTGTGAGTTGCAGACCCTCTTGACTCCGCCAGACGTTCCCACAGACCCCCATGATGCACTTGGGCCTGTCAGGTCTGTCCTTCCTCCTCCTCCAACTGATCCAACTCACCACCAGGTGGTGCTCTACAGCTCTGCCCCTCTCTTCACCCGAGTGTCCAAGACATGCGGCCGGAGATCAGATGACACGACAACAAAGTCGATCATCGACCTCTGACCTATGGTGTCCTGGTGCCACGTGCACTGATGGACCTTGTGCTCGGACATGGGGTTCGTCCAATAACAAAATACCACTCAGGGTCAGATCAGGGAGGACGTTCCTCCCGATCACGCCCCCTAATTACAAATGTGAAGAAACTCCACTGTTCACTCTTCCTGTTTAAATAAAGTCACTGTTTTACAATCATTCATGAGGTCATTTTGTTCACTCAATGTTCCACAGTGACCTTTAATCTGGACAAAAAACAGGACTGAACCCAGACTAAACTAGAACTGAATCAGGATGAAGAACCAGGAAGAAAACCAGGACTAAGGCAGGTCTGTGCCAGGACTGAAGCAGGACTCAGGCTCAGGTAAACTCGTCTCCCTATAATGTTTAAAATTGTCTTCTCTGCTGTTTTTGATTTAAACTTTATTACTTCCCTGACCAGTCAATGGTTGGACAAACTTTGGAAAATGTAAAAAAAAAAAAAAAACATTTACAAACAAAGTGAAGAGGAAGTTCCTCTTTCTTATCAAACCGCTGCTTCCTCCTGTCATCTCAAACCCTGTGCTGTAGTTGTGTTGTTGTTGACTCCAGCCTATAAACAGGCTCTCAAAGTCCTGGATATGAAACCTTTTCGCCATCACCATTGTAAAGTCTTGAGCAAACATAAACTTTTAAATTGGGACAATCTAGTAAAATTTCAGGATGCTAACTTGGTCTTCAAAATTCTTCATGGCCTTGCTCCTCCTCCACTCTCTAAATTTTTTACACAGAGTGGTAGAAACACCAGAGCTGCTGCCTCAAACAATCTAGTTGTGCCTCTGAGAAAAAGCTCATTTAGCCAATCTGCTTTCTCAGTTCGAGCGGTCCAGTTTTGGAACACTGTCCCGCCTCACATCAGAAGTGTGGAGTCACTCAGGACTTTTAAAATCATGGTGAAAAAATGGTTACTTCTGAATCAAGCCTGTGATCATCAAATGTGAAATTGTGCTGCCATGTGCTGCCTGCCAGCCTCATCTGTTCTGTGTTGTCTGTAGATTTTGTCTGTCTGTATCACAGTGTTTTACTAATTGCCTACTTACCTGTACTAACTTTTAAAACATTTTACTAATTACCAAACTAACTTTTTATAATCTTGTATTTTACGTGTGGTGGCATTTTACATCTTGCCATAGGGACTGCAGTTGGAAACTAGCTGTATAGCTAATACTGGCGCATTTACAGAAATGTCGATTAATGTGCATTGTCCCTATTCAAATAAACTAATAAATAAATAAAATAAATAAAAACACCACACACATGTCGACTGTCAGTAAAGTGTTAGGCCCGAGTGTTGAGACCAGATCTGGGCTGTGAGGTTTGTGCTGCCGTCGGTGACATAATGACTTGACATGAGTTACCTTCAGGTGTTGGACTAGTGACTGAGGCCAGGCCTGACTGAAACGTACAAGTACAACACAAAAAAGTCATGCAGACAATGCCACACACAAAGCACAGCACAACTGAAATAAAAATCCAGAGATGTGGCCATGTATGTATTATTAATGTGATGGACTGATTCTGCAGTTCCACGCTGTTTAGAGCTCGATACACGCAGCACATTTACGATCACACAGTGTAAAACAAAACAACATGGCGTCTCTGGGCCTGTGGTTTGTGTTTAACAGAAGCTTTTTTAGACTCGTGAAACCTTTTCCTTTTCCTCTAGTGCTGCATCTACAGCGAGTCTGAACAGTGCAGCAGTATGCGACGCCACAAACCTTTATCATCTCTAAAAATAAATCAAATCTACTCAACTTTTCACTCCAGCCTGTGGTCACAGTCCACTAACTACAATAATTAAAAATATTTCAGATAAAATGTAAAATAAAACCATCAAACACTGTCGCCTTTGTAGTCAATGGCATTGCCTTGTAAAAAAATGTACGTCCAGTTTGATTAATATTAAACTAAAATACTTAACAGAAAGTCTACAAACTCACTGCTCTTGAGCTTTAGGCACAGACGTCCAGAATGAGCCTGTCACAAAACAAACATTCAAACAGATTATACTAATGTGCTATTCCACTAGAACCGACTGTAGGACCCTGGAGCCTCACTCCTCTGAGGCGTTTGGCCGTGGCTGGTTTCCTTGTTTCCTCTTGTTCCATTTGCTTGTGGGACACCAAGGTCCTTGTATCTGTCTCAGTGTCGTCCCTTCTGGGAGTGAGGCCTCTTCTGTGTGGACGACCTTCCCTCTCTTCTCAAGCCTGACATTCCAGTGTCTGTCCTGTAGATCCTGGTGCTGTAGATCCTCGTGGTGTGGATCCTGGTGGTGTGGATCCTCGTGGTGTGGATCCTGGTGGTGTGGATCCTGGTGGTGTGGATCCTGGTGGTGTAGATCCTGGTGATGTGGATCCTGGTGCTGTAGATCCTGGTGCTGTAGATCCTGGTGGTGTGGATCAGTGAGTCGGTGTCTCATTCTTGCCGTACAGTTTGATGTTGTCCATGTAGAGGAGGTGACTGATGGTCGTCCTGTTCCTGAGTCGTGTCCATGTCCAGTGTTGTTGATGATTTGGCTGAGGGGGTTCAGAACAGCAGTGGGACAGGGCGTCTCCTTGGATCAGAACAGCAGTGGGACAGGGCGTCTCCTTGGATCAGAACAGCAGTGGGACAGGGCGTCTCCTTGGTTCATGCCACATTTGATGGTCATTTGTGCACGTGGTCATTGGCCTCAAGGCTGGTTTTCCTCAACCTCCTGGCGTTTGTGATGGAGACTCTTGAGTCCTGTGGATGTTGTACAGCTCCACTCAGTGATCCGTGTGTGTGGCGTTGAGTCTTTGTATAAATCCAGGCAGTGCACAGGTTGGTCTTATTCTTCAGTCTCAGGCGACTGTCGACAGGAGCTGGTGTTGGGCTCCCCTGGTGTCTTTGCCCATGCTCTTCTGCTCTGTGCGTGGATCATGTCAGGACCTGGTGCAGTCCAATTTTTTTATACCTGATTCTTTCCTGGATGTCTGCCACTGTGATGGTAACTGGATTCTGTTAAGGGAGGTTGATGTGGTCATTGTTTGGCAGTTTCCAGTGCTTCAGTTATCTGCCGGTCCTTCTTTTTTCACTTCTCTCTGTGCTGCCTTGATTTTAGAGTCTAACCGTCGTTTTCATGGTGCGTTGTTTCTCCCACGTTTGCTCTTATAGCCAAGCGTCTGTAGGATCACGGCTGCTGAAGTGTATATCAGCTCTTTGGTTTCTGTGATGGTTGAGGTCGGGACCAACAAGTTTACCACATGAGAGTAAAGTGGTGTGAAGAACACAGTCGTGTCTTAAATGTTGACAAAACAAAAGAAATGATTTTTGATCCAAGGTCTGTTGGTGATCACAGTTTTGTTGCAGTTAAGGGTCAGAATATAGAGCAGGGGACTATTTGGGGGTTTGTTTTGATTCTGTCGTAGCGGTGCGGATAGGACCAAAGGATGCAGACCAGAGCAGTTTTAACAGTGTTTATTTACAGCGGTGAAAATGCAGTCTTTAAACAGGTCACAAGAGCAGGTACAGGAACCGGGGAGCGGGAGACGGGTCAGGCGGGTGCGGTGCAGGTAGAGGCGGGCAGGACAGGACCAGGACGGGGATAGAAGCAGGTGCGGTACCAGGGCAGGCGGATCAGACGAAGACCAGAGCGGGGGGCGGGTGACAAACCAGAGACCAGGACCGGACAGGAGACGAGACGAGCAGGAGACGAGACGAGCAGGAGACGAGACGAGCAGGAGACGAGACGAGCAGGAGACAAGACGAGCTGGAAGCGATACCGGGACTGGAACGTGGCGGCAGGAGCTGGGCGAGTAGAGGCAGGAATCTGGAGGGTGCATAAATCCAAATGAGCATTTGCCGGAAAGTACCATATAACAAAGCTTAGCAAGAAACATTCACGTTTTACACGCGGACGGTCTGGCACCGAGTGTAGACTGCCAAGCCTTCTTGTACTCAGCAGCAGGTGGTGGTGATTAGGCTGATGCACCCCAGGTGTGCACGGGAGGAGTCAGGCACTCCACCCAGCTCCAGACACACAGGTAGGGGAGGGGGAGAGAGCACGGGAGGACAGGGAAACTGACATCATGACAGTACCCCCCCCCTAAGGTCCACCTCCTGGTGGACCCCCAGGCTTGTCAGGATGAGCGCGGTGGAAGTCTCTCACCATGTCGGGGTCCAGAATGCGTGCCCTGGGCACCCAGGATCGCTCCTCCGGACCGTAACCCTCCCAATCGACGAGGTACTGGAGGCCCCTACCACGGCGACGAACGTCAATCAGGCGGCGGACGGTGAACGCCGGGTGGCCGTCAATGACTCGGGCGGGCGGTGGGGGATCGGCCGGAGGGCACAGGTCGCTGGTCCGGACTGGTTTAACCTGGGAGACGTGAAAGGTCGGATGAATCCGGAGAGACGGGGGTAACTGGAGGCGCACCGCCGATGGATTTATGATCCTCATGATCTTAAACGGTCCCAGGAATCGGGGGGACAGCTTACGGGAGTCCGTCTTCAGCGGGACCGTCTTGGCGGAGAGCCAAACCATCTGGCCAGGTTGGTATACGGGCGCCGGGACACGGTGGCGATCGGCCGTCGCCTTAGTGCGCGCTCCAGCCCGAAGAAGGGCCGCCCTGGCCTTCTTCCAGATCCGGCGACAGCGCTGGAGATGGCGCTGAACAGACGGGACGGCGAGGTCCCTCTCCTCCGTGGGAAAGAGAGGGGGTTGATATCCCAGCGATGCCTCGAAGGGGGACATACCAGTGGCGGAACTCACGAGGGAGTTGTGAGCATACTCTATCCAGGGCAGGTGAGTACTCCAGGTCGCGGGGTTGGCGGAGGCTGTGCACCGTAGGGCCGACTCCAGGTCTTGGTTGGCCCGCTCCGTCTGCCCATTAGATTGTGGATGGAACCCGGACGTGAGGCTAACCGTGGCCCCCAAACCGTCGCAGAAAGACCGCCATACCTGAGAGGTGAATTGGGTCCCTCTGTCGGACACGATGTCCACCGGGATGCCGTGGAGTCGGAAGACATGACTGGTCAGCTGGTCGGCAGTTTCTTTGGCTGTGGGGAGCTTAGGCAGGGCAACGAAATGGGCGGCCTTGGAGAAGCGGTCCACAATGGTGAGAACCACCGTGTTCCCCTGGGAAGGGGGAAGGCCCGTCACGAAGTCCAAGGCGATGTGGGACCAAGGGCGACGAGGAACTGGGAGAGGATGCAAGAGACCAGAAGGGGGTGAGTGGGAGGCCTTGGCCCGAGCACATACCTGGCAGGCGGCGACATAAGCCCGGGTGTCTGTGTCCATCGTGGGCCACCAGAAGCGTCTCCTGAGGAGGGAGAGAGAGCGACCGGCACCAGGATGGCAGGCGAAACGGGAGGCATGGACCCACTGGAGCACCTGAGACCGGACAGAATCGGGAACAAACAGTTTACCTGGAGGGCCGTTACCTGGGTCGGGGTCGTTGGTCTGGGCCTCTCGGACGGTGTCCTCGATATCCCAATGGACCGCGGCCACCACACACGAGGAGGGAATAATTGTTTCTGCGGTGACCGGGCTATCCTCCAGGGCGAACTGGCGGGAGAGGGCATCGGGTTTGACGTTCCGAGATCCGGGGCGGTAGGTGAGGAGAAAGTTGAAGCGGCTGAAGAAGAGGGACCAACGAGCTTGACGGGGATTGAGGCGCCTGGCGGACTGGATGTACTCCAAGTTTTTATGGTCGGTCCAGACGATGAATGGTTGCTCCGCCCCTTCGAGCCAGTGGCGCCACTCCTCCAAGGCCAGCTTTACGGCAAGGAGCTCCCGATCCCCCACGTCATAATTGACCTCGGCCGAGGACAATCGCCGGGAAAAGAAGGCGCAGGGACAGAGGCGGTTGTGGGGGTCGAACCTCTGCGAAAGCACGGCCCCCACTCCCGAGTCGGAGGCGTCGACCTCCACGATGAATTGCCGTGAAGGGTCGGGCTGGTGCAGGATGGGAGCGGAGGTAAATAGTCTCTTAAGCTTCTCGAAGGCTGTCTGCGCCTCAGGAGACCAGGCAAACGGCAAAGCAGGAGAGGTGAGTTTAGTTAAGGGCGAGATAACCCTACTAAAATCCCGGATGAAACGTCTATAAAAATTGGCAAAGCCGATAAATCTCTGGAGCTGTCTCCGGCTGGTAGGAACGGGCCACTCAGTGACAGCCTGGATCTTTTCAGGGTCAGCTCTTACTTGGCCCCGCCCCACAATGAAGCCCAAAAAGCTGACCTCCTCTGCGTGAAACTCGCATTTCTCAGCTTTCACGAACAGTTTATTCTCGAGGAGGCGCTGGAGAACCTGGCGAACGTGCTGATGATGCTCCTGGGGGGACCGCGAGAAAATCAAGATGTCATCCAAGTAAACAAAGACGAATCGGTTAAGGAAATCACGGAGCACATCGTTGATGAGGGCTTGGAATACGGCAGGGGCGTTGGTGAGACCGAAGGGCATAACCAAGTATTCGAAATGTCCCAGGGGTGTCTTGAAGGCCGTCTTCCATTCGTCTCCCTCCCTGATGCGCACCAGGTGGTACGCATTCCGCAAATCCAACTTTGAGAAGATGGTCGCACCGTGGAGGGGCGTAAATGCCGAGTCCAGTAAGGGAAGCGGGTATTTATTCTTTACAGTTATATTGTTCAGACCCCGGTAATCAATGCAAGGCCGCAGGGATTTGTCCTTCTTAGCCACAAAGAAGAACCCCGCTCCCACGGGTGAAGTGGACGGGCGGATGATTCCGGCAGCCAGGGACCCACGGATATAGTCCTCCATTGACTCGCGTTCAGGTTTAGACAGGTTATATAGCCTGCTAGATGGTAGTGGGGCACCCGGCAGGAGGTCAATGGCGCAGTCATATGGACGGTGGGGCGGTAAAGAGAGGGCCTTGCTCTTGCTAAAAACCTCCCCCAGGTCGTGATATTCAGCAGGCACCGAGGACAGATTGGGGGTGTCTGGGGACGGATCAGCGACAGGAACGGACCTCCCGGCCGGAGGGAGGGCGGACCGAAGGCACTTGGCGTGGCAATCGGGACTCCAGCCCGAAACTCCGCCCCTGGCCCAATCGAAAACAGGGTTGTGGGCGCGTAGCCAGGGGTAACCAAGGACCAGAGGAGAAGCGGAGGAGGACAGGACATGAAACTGACGGTTCTCTTGGTGGTTGCCGGACAGAATCACGGTGACAGGTTCTGTGATGTGAGTGATGTGCCCCAGAAAACGTCCATTGAGCCCCTGGGCATTTAAGGGGCGTTCGAGGGGCTCCAGGTAGACCCCGAGCTGCTCCGCGACTTGGGCATCAATAAAGTCCCTCTCAGCCCCGGAGTCGATAAGGGCGGAAACGCATAAGGTCTCTGTGCGAACGCACAGGGTGGCGCTGAGCCGCAGTCTATTAGAAGAGTCCAGGATGTGTTGCTCGCCCACCAGTACTCCCAGTGCTACTGGTGGGCCCCCCCTTTTGGCCGAACTGGGCAAGTGACCACATAATGTCCGCGCTCACCGCAGTAGAGGCAAGCCCCGGCCAGACGACGCCTCCGTTGACGCTCCTCGGCCGACACAAGGGTCCTGTCGAGTTGCATGGGCTCATCCGGCGGGGGCGGGGCAGCGCGTGGCTCCGGCGGGACCGGTGACCGGCGTCTCTCTCGGCGACGAGCCCGTAGGCGGTTGTCTATACGGTGAGTGAGGGAGATGAGGGTCCGCAGGTCGGGGGGTTCGTCCCGGGAAACCAATTCATCTTTCAAAGTCTCGTTCAGGCCCCGCACAAACACAGCCCGCAGCGCGCTGTCCGTCCAGTCCAGCTCCGCCGCATGTGTCCAGAATTCAATGGAATAATCCGCTACCGTCCTGGAGCCCTGGCTGAGAGTCAATAACCGGGAGGCAGCATTGTCCTGGTAGTGCGGGTGGTCAAACACCAGCTTAAACGTGGACACAAATTCATTAAAATCCAGGCTATCCACAGACGTCTTCATTAGGCGCGCCTCTGCCCACTGGAGAGCTCTGCCCCGGAGTAATCCACATATATATCGGATCTTGGTGGCCCCCGAGCTGAAACGAGAAGGGCATTGCTGGAACATGAACTCGCACTGGAACAGGAATCCGCGACAGAGGTGAGGTTGTCCAGCATACGGCTCCGGATCCGTGCCTCTCGGCTCCGGGAGGCGTGGCGGCGCTCCGGCTGCAGCAGGCGGGGTGACGAGGAGCGCGGCCACCTGGTGGTTAAGCTGTGCCACCTGCTGGGACAATGTCTGATTTAGCTCCAATAGAGTCCGAATGGATTGTTCATGCTGACCCAGCACCGCCTCGGGGTGAGAGTGCGTGAGGCGGCGCGTCTGGTCCGGGTCTGAGCCTGCTTGGTCCATAGTGGCCAGACCGTTCTGTCGTAGCGGTGCGGATAGGACCAAAGGATGCAGACCAGAGCAGTTTTAACAGTGTTTATTTACAGCGGTGAAAATGCAGTCTTTAAACAGGTCACAAGAGCAGGTACAGGAACCGGGGAGCGGGAGACGGGTCAGGCGGGTGCGGTGCAGGTAGAGGCGGGCAGGACAGGACCAGGACGGGGATAGAAGCAGGTGCGGTACCAGGGCAGGCGGATCAGACGAAGACCAGAGCGGGGGGCGGGTGACAAACCAGAGACCAGGACCGGACAGGAGACGAGACGAGCAGGAGACGAGACGAGCAGGAGACGAGACGAGCAGGAGACGAGACGAGCAGGAGACAAGACGAGCTGGAAGCGATACCGGGACTGGAACGTGGCGGCAGGAGCTGGGCGAGTAGAGGCAGGAATCTGGAGGGTGCATAAATCCAAATGAGCATTTGCCGGAAAGTACCATATAACAAAGCTTAGCAAGAAACATTCACGTTTTACACGCGGACGGTCTGGCACCGAGTGTAGACTGCCAAGCCTTCTTGTACTCAGCAGCAGGTGGTGGTGATTAGGCTGATGCACCCCAGGTGTGCACGGGAGGAGTCAGGCACTCCACCCAGCTCCAGACACACAGGTAGGGGAGGGGGAGAGAGCACGGGAGGACAGGGAAACTGACATCATGACAGATTCGCAGCTTAACTGGAGCAAGCACGTACAGTTTAGTTTGCTCACGAATCAGTCAGCGCCTGTACTTTTTAAGAAGATCGAGGGTGTACAGAGTGGGCAAAGATGTAATGCTTCTTTTTTATCGAGCATGTGTTGAGTCTATTGTTCGTTATGGGACGTCTATCTGGTTTGGCATCTGTCAAACTGAAAGCTCAAACCCTAAGCTTGACTAAAAGGACGGGTAAAATAATTGGCATGGCCCCCTGTCCTCTTCAGATCTTTCAAGACACACTCATGAAACTGGGGAGTCAAATATGTAATGACCCGACACAACCAGTTTGAGTTAAGGCCTCAGGAAGAAGGTCCAGGGTCCAACCAGCAGAAACAGGTTTAAGTACTCATTTATTCCCCTTTCAGTTTCCTCACTGAACTTGAAGAAATAAAGCTCTACTGTAGTGGGTCTCAAATAGTGGGGCGCGCCCCCTCCGTGTATAACACTGTAGTACTGTAGTACTGTAGTACTGTAGATACTGTAGTACTGTAGATACTGTAGTACTGTAGTACTGTAGATACTGTAGTACTGTAGTACTGTAGATACTGTAGTACTGTAGTACTGTAGTACTGTAGTACTGTAGATACTGTAGATACTGTAGTACTGTAGTACTGTACGCAGCAAAGAGCAGGACAGAGTGAACAGAGACACTTTTGCTAAAGAGACACTATGGAAAACATTTAACAGGAATGAAAAGAAAGACGGAGAGAGACGGAGGTAAAGTCACATGAAAAATAAGAGGAGGAGGAGTCTGATGAAGAGTATGGAGCACTGGGCTTCACCGTGACTCCGGGGGGACACGAGGACAGACCGGTGTCTGCTGTGGACAGTGGACAGTGTGAAGACAAATAAGACGCCTCATTCCACCTCAGTCTGAGACGCTGGAGTTTTTCAGCGTAAACGTCAAATATGAAACAATCATCCACTTTGTGAATGTGACTTAAAGCAGCAGCTCTGAGCGTCATGAGGGGCTACAAGAGAGAAATGACCTGTTTTAATTTGATAATTATTTAATTTTAATGTATTATTTTGATATTTATTTATTTTATTTACATTTATTCATTTGATGTTTATTTTATTTTATATTTTATTTGATATTTAATTAAATTTCATTATATTTTATTTTTTTCAGTATCAAATGGTTCAGTCAGTTGTTCCAACAATATGTATAGTTCAAATAAGGATAAAATAAAAAAATAAATAATAATTTACTTATTTAATAATAATCGCAGGGGGAGGGCACGGAATTTTTTCTTCTTTATAGGGGGGGGGGGGGTATGATATAAAATAATTAAGAAATAATGCTGTACTGTAAGGCCATCAGGGACTGTGCAATATTATATGCACCCAGGGAATGTGCAATACTCACCTTTACACTTTTAGGCCCCAGGGAATGTGCAGTATTATCAAAAGTTGAATGGTTGTTTTTCTTATGAACTGTATTAATGGATGTGTGGACTGTGTGTGTGCTGTGTGTTGTGTCCTGTGTGTGTCTGTCTCTATGTGACATGAGTTCCCTTGTCCCAAGACAAATTTCTCCCAAGGGAGACAATAAAGGCTAATCTAATCTAATCTAATCTAATCTAATCTAATCGTACCACACAACGACCCCTCCAAACCGAGTGTTGTCTTCAGAAAATGTCACAATCATTTGACAATATACTTTTACAAACTTTTACCATGAGAACAATCTCCTTGAGCACTTAACAGGAAGGAAAAGACTTTTGCGGTTTCACGCGTCTCATCAGAACAGTTCATTTCAGCGCTGGCCTGTGTTGGTGCGGTGGTTTGGAGAATGAAGCCGTGACAAGAGACAACAGAGACACACAGAGCAGAAACATGGAGCTTCTCCTCAGCAGCCTGCAACTCGCCTCCCTGTGCGCGCTGTCGTCTTTGAGTGAGTGAACGATCAAATAAATGACACTGTGGAACTATGCAACGGAAATGAAAGTATGTTGTGTCAAAAATACTGAATAATGGTAAAAGCCAACGTGTGTATTTTCACATATATGTATGGGGTTTTTTTTAAGAAAGATTCAAGTTGAAATGACACATATTTAAAGTGGTCGTGGTGTGTGACTCTGTAAAATACATTTGATAAACTTATAAAAATATGATGATGTTAAATTGATTTGACAGTTAACAGTATTTTGACAAATGAATGTGCCATTACCTGTGAAGTACCGGGCGCTAACTTGACCGTGTACTTGTCATTGTTTACAGTTTCACTACTTCCTTTGTCTCTTTGCTCTAGTTTTGTGTCTTTTTTTTCTAGTTTGTTATTTTTGAATACGCCAAACATCATCTTTATATTTGACAATAACCTTTTCCCTTTTTTGATGATGCATGTTCTCCCTGTTTTCCCACATCGACCCAGAACATTCCCAGTAGGTCAAATCCTCCAGGTGAAGTAATCCTGACCAAGACCAACTCAAGACCTGGGGATGGGTCAAATGCATGTTTAGTGTCCCTTACCCAGGATGTTTCAGACTCTCCACCTAAAAACTTACATAGTTCCCCTTTAATTTGTTTGTTTCTGTCCATAGGTGTTTCTTCACATTTGGTTGTGATCCAAAGTGGAGATGTCACAGTTGAAGAAGGAGGCACAGCAAACATCTCCTGCTGCTGGACAGTCAAGCATGAAAGCATAAGAGTTCTCTGGAAGGCAAATAATCAAGTTAAAAATGAGAAGCTGAGCGATGTATCTTGTTCCTTTCTAACTATTACAAACATCACTGAAGATCACAAAGGTAGATATTTTTGCGACGTAACTGTGGAGGTGCCCCATTTAATGACTGGATCAGGAAATGGAACAGACATCAAGGTTGTATCTATAAATGCGACAAGAAACAGCAATGGAGACCGTCAAAACAGTAAATAAACAAACAAACAAGCAAAAAACTAATCAGGAAGTCACACACATCTCACTGTCCTTTTTGTCCAGGCAGCTCATTTCTCTTCTTCATCATATTCAGTCTGACTGTGGGAGCAGCAGGTCTTGCCGTGGTCATCTTCTGCTGTCTGCAGAGCAGACAAGGTACGTGACCGGACATCACTGTGTGTTTGATCATTTAAAATAAAACACATCAAAAAAAGATATTTAACCTTCTCCTCTAGGCTATATCCCTTTAGTACTGTCACTGTGCCACTGGGCAAAACACCTCACAGTTTGCCTGTGTCCAGAGTAAAATGTGCATAGAATTTCATATCAATATTTCACACTGTTGTACGTTTCCTACATCAAGGAAACAGTGTCATAGTACTAGAGTGTTCTGAGATCACAAAATAAAAGAAAGATGATGCCCCCCAGACGGTTTGGAAAAATCAAGCATTAAAAAATGTCTTTGTGTAAAAAACAGTGCAGACTTTTGTAAATGTGATCAAATATATTCAGTATAATGACACCAAGTCCAGGCTCAAAGTCAAAATGTGCTTCATTTTATTTTAATATTATTTTAATTGGTCTCAAAGTTTTCACACTTTGTACCACATAAGATAATATTTAACATAAACCTCGTTTGGATCTGGTATTTTTTGGTCATATTATACGTCTGTTGTTCTTGTTACAGATGAAACAGACACAGTGACGTACGAGGCGTCGCCTTTTGACTCAGAAACACAAGAGCTGGATCAGAACAGCTCTGGAGACTTCTCTCAGTGGGTAAGTTTCACTGTCGCCTTATGTGCTTTAAAATGCTTCAAATTAATAATAATTATTGAAAATAAATACATTTTCAAAGTTTTCTTCCCAACACTGTAAAGCCCAAACAGTAGCAACAAAAGCACTTAAGAAAAGTAACAAATTTAAAATATTTTAATGTGGCTTATTTAAGCATCATTCAAAGTGTTTTACAGAAAAATAAAGACATTAAAATCACAACAAATCAAAACATAAATAATCATCATAAAAGAAATAAAGAATAAAACCCCTTCAGTCGTAAGCACAACTAAACACAACCATTTTGAGTCTGGATTTAAACATCGTCAGAGTCGAGGCCTGAGTCACATCTACAGGAAAAGAGAGAGATTAAACTGAACAAAACTCAAACACTGACTCACCAGGTTTAGACCTGGTTTAGTCCTGGTTTAGTCCTGGTTTAGTCCTCGTTTAGTCCTGGTTTAGACCTGGTTCAGTCCTGGTTTAGACCTGGTTCAGTCCTGGTTTAGTCCTGGTTTAGTCCTGGTTCAGTCCTGGTTTAGTCCTGGTTTAGACCTGGTTCAGTCCTGGTTTAGTCCTGGTTCAGTCCTGGTTTAGTCCTGGTTCAGTCCTGGTTTAGTCCTGGTTTAGTCCTGGTTTAGTCCTGGTTTAGTCCTCGTTTAGTCCTGGTTTAGACCTGGTTCAGTCCTGGTTTAGACCTGGTTCAGTCCTGGTTTAGTCCTGGTTTAGTCCTGGTTTAGTCCTGGTTTAGTCCTGGTTCAGTCCTGGTTTAGTCCTGGTTCAGTCCTGGTTTAGTCCTGGTTTAGCCCTGGTTTAGTCCTGGTTTAGTCCTGAGCACAGGACACATGTGTGAAGTACTTCCTGGTTCTAGTCCTGACCCGAGCAGCAGTGTTCTGGATGTTCTGGATGTTCTGATGTTCTGTTCTGTGGCTCGTTTGGAGAGTCCAGTGATCAGGACGTTACAGTCGTCTTATCTATTGGACACAAATGCAGGATAAGTCTGAGTCTGGTTTTGACAGTTTACCTTTGATTTTTGACGTGTTTTTAGATGATAAAAAGCTGCAGATGTTACTGATTTGATGTGGCTGTTAAAGTTCAAGTCTGAGTCCATTTTTACCTCTAGATTTCTCTCCTGAGTTGAAGGTTTTAGAGAGAGAGACTGGAGGTGACGCTGACACTTTCTCTATGTTTCTGTGGGTCAAAGATGATGACTTCAGTCTTTGTCTGAGTTTATCTGGAGAAAGTGGCTGCAGTGGAATAATGTATAGGAAAAAAAAAAAAATATATATATATATATTATGTAGGAAAAAACATTTAAACAGCCCCATTTATGTGTATACCAATCATTTACACACACACATTCACTACTAACAGTCGTTATGTGTGTTACGTGTGTGTTATGTGTGTTATGTGTGTGTTACGTGTGTGTTATGTGTGTGTTACATGTGTGCCACATGTGTGTGTTATGTGTGTGTTATGTGTGTGTTATGTGTGTAATCCTCAGTGTGCAGTAGTTCACACTGGTCCATGTGTCTTATACATGTGAAACAGACACATCAGTATAAACAGATTCAGGACAGACTCATTTCTGTCAATGGGACTTTTTAGTATCAAAACCTGAAAAATGAGGATCTACTTTCGATACTAGTTTTAGTATCGATTTGTCTGATCTGATTTTTGATACTTTTGACATTCTTACTCCCTAAAACCAGAAGGTTTCAGGTCCTAGTCCTGTGTGGCAGTGTGAGAGTGGCAGCCACATCTGCCCCAGGGCAGCTGTGGCTAAATGAAAAACACTATTATTACTGAGTGAGAGTGTGAGCGGGCATCTGGCTCTTTTTCAGACTCTTTTTCTGGCTCGTTTTCTGGCTCTTTTTCAGACTCTTCTTCAGGCTCTTGTTCAGACTCTTTTTCTGGCTCTTCTTCTGGCTCTTTTTCTGGCTCTTCTTCTGGCTCTTGTTCAGGCCTGAGTGTGGTCACTGATGCGTGAGAACGAGATGCAGTTCATAGCGTGCGGTCAGAGGCTGCTCAGACCTGAGAGCCTGTGGTGAGAGGGCGGAAAATAATACGCATTTTGAATTTTCCACTGAAAACCACAATTTGTACAAACAGGAAATAATAATCAGGCGAACCTCACGTGTATATGTGTCTGTGTATATAGAAAAACAATGAAAAATCTCCTCCTCACCCTCCGCGGGTGGTCTCTCTCATCCCCTCTTTTTCCACACTCTGGTCCTTGAGTTTCAGAGTTCTACAGTATCTTTGTTGTTCCTGTGCTGCACTTTTCTGGACTGGTCTGATGTTTTTCCTGGGATCTGCTGTGGCCTCCTCCAGTTTGGGGGTCACTGCCCCGAGTGTCCGATGACCACGGGCATCACTGATACCTTCACCTTCCAGACCTTCTCCAGCTCTTCTTTGAGCCGCTGGGATTTCTCTAGTTTTCCATGTTCCTTTTTCCTGATGTTCACTTGGTTCTGCGATGGCCAGCACAACGACTTTGCTCTGTGTTTTATCCACCACCACAGTGTCCAGTTGGTCCATTCTGTCAGTCTGTATCTGAAGTCCCACAGGATCTTGGCTCGATCATTCTCCACGACCTTTGGACGTGATATCAGCCTCTTCAGTTCTGTTTCTTGTGGTACATCCTGTGCAGGGGCTTGTTCTTCCATGATGGTTCCTCCAGCTCCTCTTCCTCTGTCCTCCACTGTCTGAGACACTGAGCTCGTTGTCTGTTGGGGCCTTGTCTTTGATGGACTTATGGATCTTGGATGCCTCCTTCTCCATAGACCTTTCCCATACTGTTCAGTTCCAGTCTCGGTGGGTCTGCTCTGGTGCCCTTCTATGTAGCGTAAACTTTCGCCGGTTGTATTGCGAAAAGTTTATTAATCTGGCTTCATTGTCTCGCATGTACCTCTTTAGGCGGCTGCTCAAGACTTGGAGCCTTTGTTTGGCAGTTTCCAGTGTTTGAGGTAGGGCATCTGGGTTACCTCTTGGGTACTTGTTTTTTCACCTCTCTGGGCCCCTGACAGTTGGCTCACTTCTCCTCACGCTGCCTTGATTTGAGCTCCTAACCGTCGCTTCCATGGTGGATGTTGTGTCTGTAGGATCAGTGCTGCTGAAGTATCAGCTCATTGGTCTGTGATGGTTGACTCACATCTTCTTGGAGACGTTCAGACCGTGGCCTCTGGTGTCGGGTTGTTCAGGTCATGATCTTCTCTTTCAGGTCAGTCGCTGCCTCAGTGTGATGCTTATTGGGGTTTTGTACCAAATCTCCGGTTGTGGAGTCGACGTTAATTCCCCTCTGACACTGTGGCTATGAAACAAAGTGTTTGTATAAAAAGGCAAAGCCTGGTCCCTTTATGTCTGGGAGGGCATCTGACACACAGAGAATAATCAATGAAATATGATAAATATGTTTCAGAATCTGAGCCGAGTCCTGTGTGCTCCAGTGAAAACACAAGACCTGAGGTAAGACCAGGACTAGACCAGGACTAGACCAGGACTAGACCAGGACTAGACCAGGACTAGACCAGGACTAGACCAGGACTGAACCAGGACTGAACCAGGACTAAACCAGGACTAAACCAGGTCTAAACCAGGACTGAACCAGGACTAAACCAGGTCTAAACCAGGACTAAACCAGGACTAAACCAGGACTAAACCAGGTCTAAACCAGGACTGAACCAGGACTAAACCAGGTCTAAACCAGGACTAAACCAGGACTAAACCAGGACTAAACCAGGTCTAAACCAGGACTGAACCAGGACTAAACCAGGTCTAAACCAGGACTAAACCAGGACTAAACCAGGACTGAACCAGGACTAAACCAGGTCTAAACCAGGACTAAACCAGGAATGAACCAGGACTAAACCAGGACTAGACCAGGACTGAACCAGGACTAAACCAGGACTGAACCAGGTCTGTTTTTTATTTATATTTTCCTCTTCAGTTTCTAGACTGTCCTGGAGTCATGGGTTTCAGCTTCCTGTTTAGAGGTGCCATTTTGAGGACTTTTCACCAATCAAATAATCTCATTCATAACAAGATTAAAGAATATGATGGTAGTTCCTGGTTGCTCCACGTGAGGGCGCCACAGGAGCACATTTACAGCACTGCAGTGGTCTCATTTCAATATTTTATACACAGAATAACTGTTTTTCATTCAAATACAGCCAGAAAACACACATCATCTTATATTAGTTTATTTGTCTTTTGTACAGTGTAATTACAAATGTGTTTGATACAAAACTGCTGTAAATAAAGATTACAAAGAAATTCCACTGTTCGCTCTTCCTGTTTAAATAAAGTCACTGTTCGCTCTTCCTGTTTAAATAAAGTCACTGTTCGCTCTTCCTGTTTAAATAAAGTCACTGTTCACTTTTCCTGTTTAAATAAAGTTTTACAATCAGTTCATGAGGTCATTTTGTTCACGCAATGTTCCACAGTGACCTATAATCCGGACAAAAACCAGGACTAAACCAGAACTGAACCAGGACTAAACCAGGACTGAACCAGGACTAAACCAGGACTAAACCAGGACTAAACCAGGACTAAACCAGGACTAAACCAGGACTAAACCAGGTCTGAATCAGGTCTGAATCAAGACTAAACCCGGTCCTAAGTCTTGACCAAACTGTTGTGGTCATTTCGTATTAGTTTCATTTTCTCTCTCTTTTCCTTCTGTCCATCCCTCCTCTCCTCTTTCACGTTCTTAAAGGTGTACTTCTCTTTCTCTCCTTCCATCTACAACTTTACTCATCACTTTTTCATCATCATCACTTTTTTCTGACCATGTTTACACGACTCATTTAAGGCTCAAATATTCAAACTTTTTCAAATCTCCACAAATGTTTTCGGACCAGTGTGTGAAACCAGGCGCTGCGTTCAGACGGACAGAGATAAAATAATAATAATAATAATAATAATAATAATAATAATAATGATAACAACAGACCTGGAGTTGTGTTTTGTTTCATTCACACGTGTAACTCTTTAGTCGTCCAGGTCTGATCCACAGCAAAAGACGTAAAGCAACTGCACTGAAACTGTAAACAGCTTTTGTCTCCAGTTTCAGCTTTAATGGCCCCTCTACTGCTCTCTTTGTTTCCTTTGTTTGCTTTGGGTCTGAGGATGGGGTAGTACAGGGGCAGCGTTTGACACCATTGATCACAACATTCTACTGCAGAGGTTAGAATGTGACATTGGAATCAGAGGGACCGCCCTCAAATGGTTTAAATCCTATCTATCAGATAGGTACCAGTTTGTTAGTATAAACCAGAGCACCTCTCCCTGTTCTAAAGTAGCCTGTGGTGTTCCACAAGGATCTGTGCTTGGTCCAATCCTATTTACTCTGTATATGTTGCCATTAGGTAACATTATCAGAAAACATGGCATTAATTTTCACTGCTACGCTGATGACACTCAGCTGTACTTATCAATGAAACCAAATCAGACTGATCAAATAGATAAACTCAGTGCCTGTGTGAAGGACATCAAAACCTGGATGACCTTGAATTACCTGCTCTTAAATCCTGAAAAAACAGAGGTCATTGTCGTTGGTCCCAAAGGTCAAAGAGATTCTCTGTCGGACCAGATAATCTCACTCGACAATGTGAGTATAGTTTCTAGCCCTACTGTAAAAAATCTTGGAGTCCTATTTGATCAAAATCTCTCATTCACAGCCCATATAAACCTAGCTTGTAAAACCGCATACTTTCACCTGCGAAATATAACTAAAATTAGAAATATTTTACCTAAAAATGATGCTGAAAAACTCATCCATGCATTTGTTACTTCCAGACTTGATTACTGTAATTCTCTGCTCGCCGCCTGCCCCAAAAGTACTATAAAGTACTATAAAGTACTATAAAGTACTATAAAGTACTATAAGTACTATAAAGTACTATAAGGAGCCTCCAGTTGGTCCAAAATGCAGCGGCCAGAGTCCTAACAGGAACTAAAAGAAGAGACCACATCAGTCCTGTACTAAAATATCTGCACTGGCTTCCTGTCGAGCTTGGAATCAAATTCAAAGTCCTCCTCCTGACATACAAAGCCCTAAACGGTTTTGCCCCATCCTATCTGCAAGATGCTATTGTCCCGTACCAGCCAAACAGAGCACTCCGCTCTCAGAATGCAGGACTATTAGTGGTTCCTAGAGTGTCCAAAAGTACAGTGGGAGGGAGAGCATTCAGTTACCAAGCTCCTGTGCTATGGAATCAACTCCCTGCTGATGTTAAACAGGCCCCCACAGTCTCTGTATTTAAGACCAGGCTTAAAACCTTCCTCTTCGGTATAGACCAGGTTACATAGTGAGGGAGTTAGGGTTATTAAAACCCGGGATAAGATAAGCTGCAGTAGGAGTAACTAGCTGGGGGAAGTATGGCAACCTGAGCACTATCCTCTACTTTGCCCTATTTTCTCATCAGCAATGCTATTCACATGTTGTCCCCTGTCCCACTCCCCCTGTGGAGTGTATCTCTTTCAGATGCTCCGATGGCAGTTGGACCTCCTCCTTGCCTGGCTCTCCTCCTCCTCGCCCGGCTCTCCTCCTCCTCGTCTGGTCTCCTGGCTGATTTCTTATGTTGTCTGATTTTTCCTGTTGTGTCTGATTTTTCCTGTTGTGTCTGATTTTTCTTGTTGTGTCTGATTCTTCCTGTTGTTTTGTTTTTTGTGTCTTGGCGGCACGGTGACTGAGTGCCATCACTCATGTCTCACAGCAAGAAGGTTGGTTCGATCCCCGGGTCACCAGGCCTTTCTGTGTGGAGTTTTTTTTCATGTTTCTCCCCGTGTCTGGATGGGTTTCCTCCGGGTACTCCGGTTTCCCCCATCAACCAAAACATGAACGCCCTTCGAGACAACTGTTGTTGTGATTTTGGGCGTTACAAAAATAAATGAATTGAATTGAATTGAGAGTGGGGCCTTAAAGAAGCTATTTTTGTTTCGGAAAGACAATCCTTCCTTAAACAGTAACAGGGGCCCCAGACATCATCCCTCCCCCGTCTATAACTCCACCCACAGACCCAAAGCAAACAAATGAAACAAAGAGAACAATAGTGGGGTCATTAAAGGTTGAATAGGGCCATTAAGGGTGAAACTGGAGACAATAGCTGTTTAGAGTTTCGGTGTAGTTAGCTCCTCCCTTCAGACAGATATAAGGCCGTGTCCACATCTGCCAAACTCAAACTGAAAACGCTCTGTTCCACCTCGTGATGTCATCGTGTGGTGATACAGGAAGTGCTCCGCTGTGTTTTTAAACTCCACACACCTTCATTTATAGAATCATTTCAGCCAATTTCTGGAGTTGCCACTGATCTCGACTGAACTAAAGGTAAAAGGAGGAAGAGTTAACTTGAAAACTACCACTTGATGACATCACGAGGTGGGACAGAGCGTTTTGAGGTTTGGAGATGTGACAGACTAATAATAAAGTGTGACTCAAACGTGTGTGAATGACTTAAACCTCACAGGATCTTAATGACTCTTCCTTTCCTCCCTTCCTTCCTTTTCCTCTTCCTCATTTGGATAGACTGGTTTGTTGTGACACAGTGGTTACCGTGGTACCCTGTCGCTGTGAGGGTGTGCACAGTGGTTACCGTGGTTACCGTGGTACCCTGTGGTTGTGCACAGTGATGTTTTTTGGTGCTTTACTCGTTTTGTGCTGAGTCTCGAACGTCGGAGGGAACCTGAAGCCCTCGTCTGCAGTTTAAGAGAAAACAAACATGCCATATGTACACTGAACAGAACCAGGACTAAACCAGGACTAAACCAGGACTAAACCAGGACTAAACCAGGACTAAACCAGGTCTGAACCAGGTCTGAACCAGGACTAAACCAGGACTAAACCAGGACTAAACCAGGTCTGAACCAGGACTAAACCAGGTCTGAACCAGGTCTGAACCAGGACTAAACCAGGACTAAACCAGGTCTGAACCAGGTCTGAACCAGGACTAAACCAGGACTAAACCAGGACTGAACCAGGTCTGAACCAGGTCTGAACCAGGTCTGAACCAGGTCTGAACCAGGTCTGAACCAGGACTGAACCAGGTCTGAACCAGGTCTGAACCGGGTCTTCAGGACTGAACCGTGCCGTCTCTTCCTCTACTGTCCTGGTTCAGCCAATTCTATATCCGTGTTTTTTCATGCAGCCCAATCAGTGGCAGAGTGGTTAACCTTACAGTGAGGGAGTCCAGGGTTTTACAACGTGGAGTTTGCATGTTCTCCCTGTGTCTGTGTGGGTTTCCTTTGATTCAATCTAAAACATGCGCAAAACCTGACATGGATCCTGCCCATAAACTGTACAAAAAAAATTGCTAACGTGCTAGCCGTCGCGTAGCATGTTTGCGAAGTGGTTCCTTTGAGCTGCTCATATTTACCCGCTCTGCATGATCCTGGGGTTTTTATTTCACTATTTTGCCCCTAAATCAAGATAAGAACGTTAATAGCACAACAATGAGGCGCCTTTTTTCCCCCCCGCTAGCGTTAGCAACAAGTTCGATGCGCGCGGGAAGAGGCCTGCACCTTCAACAGCCTCGCTAGTTCTCAGATTTCCCAGGATCCTGGCTCAGATCTGGTCCCAGAGACTTTGAATAATGGGTCAAATGCAGGTTTAACCCAGAGACATGAAAGGCTAGGTCAAATATGGAAGACAGCATTTTCCATCAAAAACACAAACTGTAAATATGAACTTTAGCGTCAGTCTGTGTAGCCCAAGGCCCGTGTTATTTGGTTAAAGTCGTCATTCATGCTGTCAGAGCGATTTCCCTCATTCTCATGATTAAAATAAAATAAATAGGGGATAAAAAATAATAGAAATCTTAAACACTGCATTAAAAATTTCATTCATAAAACTCAAAAATAAATAAAATACATTTGGCCGTACATCTCTAAAGCTCCTAATCGTCAGTCTCGTGCGCTGCGGCCACTCAGGGTCCGGTGAAAAGGAAAATCTAGTGGAATGGATCTTTCAAAGTCCCATTTAAAGAAAGAAAAGCGTGCGAGGTCCTCTAGGGGGCGCTCTCACGGTACATCCATACATCAGGGACCGCAGGAAGTAAAGCAAGAAACGTAGGTCCAAAAGCGCGAGTCTAGTTTGTCAAGTTTAAGCTAGCGTCCGCCGCCGGCAGCTGGAAAGATCAGATTTGAAAAGGTGCGGTTTGTAGAAGTGGTTTTACTTCCTGAAAATGCGAGTCTGGTCATTGCTGAATCTCGCCGTGTTCAGATGGGCGTGATTGACAGGTGGATCAGCCAATCAGGGACACGCGCGGTCTGTCCGTGTCAAAACAAAAATGGCGGCTTACGAGGAAGAAAGAACGGGCAAAAATATGGCGGGACTGGAAAAACATGGAGGATTGCGGCAGAATCAGTGAGCGAAGGACTGAACTGTGAATCTGACGAGAGGGAAATGTCATTTTGTTTGTGAATAACGAGCGACCAATGAGCTGCTTCGTTTCACACGCGTCACTGAAATGAACAAATCTGATTGGACGATTGTGTTTGAATTGCCGTTTCCAAATATCGGCGGCCACGTCTCAGCTGTGGCGACCCGTTTTGTTAATTATAAGCTTGTAAATAAAGTCAGAACGCAAGAAATAAATGAAACGACAAAATCTACAAACTGCACCTTTAAATCCGTAGAAAGCTTTTCTCGCTGTTGCCGCGGTGATGGACGCCGCCAGATCTAAAGTTCCATTTTTCATCCCGTAATAAGAAACGTAGTGCCGGACGTTGCTATGGGAGACGCGATTTTAGAGCTCGATTTCAAAAGTCTTCTGCAGGTTATTGGAAAAAGGGTTAGCAGCAGCAGCATTAGCAGTAGCGTTAGCAGCAGCATTTGTAGCACTGTTAGCATTCGTCCCAGGTTTGGTCTCTAGCGCCGCCCACTTCGCCTCAAACCGGTCATCTTCTGGCGGATTCACTGTGCTCGTCGTTAGCTGGCTTCCCTCCGGCGGCCATGCGGTCGCGCTAACCGTGCTCCCGCTAGCGTTTGATCCGTTTGCTAGCCCCGCGACGCCGTTACTCGAAGCGGGAAAAGCTGGCGACGCAAATCCGGCAGAGTGGGGCGGAGACGCGTAGGAGTGAGTCACGTTGCCCGCTCCGATTTTGGTTGAAGACGAAGGAGGAGTAGCGGTGCAAAAGACGTTAGCCACCATCTGCGACGGCGTGATTCCCACAATGGGTACCACATTTGGGTACGTCATGCTGCTAGCCAAACCCGGCATGTACGTCTGCATCGGGACGAACGCGGGTTGGACCGGTGGACTTCCGAAAATCCCCACAGGAGCAGGATTAGCATCGAACGCTAACGGAAAAGGTTGCATCGTGCTCGGGAGTGGACCTGGTTGGATCATGGGAGCGCCGGACATGCTCGGACCGGACATGGTTGGAACCGACATCGAGGGGAGTGACATCGGAGGTCCGGTGATGGGAGGAGCGGGGATTAACGGGACGGAGGGGAGGGAGAGAGGAGGAAGAGGTGGAAGAGGAGTTTGTGGTTGTCCTGAGAGAGGAGGTAACGCTTTGGAGAGGGTCGACGGAGGTCCAGGGATGGTGGGAATGGTTGGAACACTGGTTGGAACAGCGGTGATGGCGGAGCTGACGGGCGTAGGGTGGAGCACAGGTGCGGAATGGACAGACGCGGGGGCGGGGGGAGGAGTTTGCTGGGCCTTCACGGCTTTAGACACCTCCTCCAGCCAGCGCTCAGCTTCAGACGGGGTCCGTTTGTGGCCGAGAGGAGCGGAAGAGGAGGCGGCGTGGGGAGGAGACTGCAGAGGCGCGTCCGGCTGCACCCAGGTCGACGTGGCTGTGGAGGAAGAAGCAGAGAGGAACTTTAGTCTTGTGAGCGCAGTTTGAGTCAGATCATATGCTCCATAGCAACGCTGTCAATCAAACCTGTTGCTAACGCTAACAGGAGCGACCTCGGGGACAGAAGGACCTGATTCGTCTGTTATTAATGTTCATATCTTGATTTACAGACACAATAGTGAAATAAAAACCCCAGGATCATGTAGAGGGTTAATACGAACATTTAAGAACAAAATGAGTCTGACAGACGCAGGGACAGAGAGAGGAGACAAAAAACAAAAATAAACTCAAAATAGCCCAAAAAAACAAAAACAAAAAACAAAAACAACTCAAAATTACTAAAAACAAGCAAAAAAAAAAAAAAAACAACCTCCAAATAACAAAAAAATTAAGAAAATAAACTTTAAAAAATCAATCAAAATAACAAAAAATGTATAGTAAAAATAACAAAAAAAACTCTCAAAATAAAAACCAAAAACTCAAAATAACAAAAAAACAAACAAAAAAAAACCAAAAAAAAAACCATATAAACAAAAAAAAAGAAATTAAACTTTAAACCTAAACTTTAAAATAAAAAACTAACAAAAAAGAAGAAATAAAAGAAATTCTAATAAAAAAAACTAAAACAAAAAAAAACCAAAACAAAAAAAATTTAAGAAATTAAAAAACAAAAAAAAAAAGAACCTGAACAGAATCATGTAGAGGGTTAATATGAACATTTAAGACCAAAATGAGTCTGAAGCAGCAGAGACAGAGAGAGACACGGTTTATCAATAAAAAGTGAATTGAAGCCAGTCGATGAGCCGGTGATCACTTCCTGTTTTGGCAGCTAGCAGGTTAGCTATGTCCATTTATATAAACAGTCTGTGGGTCAGGTACAGAGTGACACGTAATAGTTTAACAGCTTTTGCCACGCCCCCTTTTTAGTCGACCAATCAATCAGCATTGCCTTAGTTCTTTACCGAACTAAAGCTAAAAGGAGCTGTTAACTTAGAAACTACCACTTGATGACATCACAAGGTGGAACGTCGCATTTTGAGCTTTGTAGATGTGACAGACTAATAATAAAGTGACTCAAACCTGTTTTTAACGAGGAAACACAATTAGAACATGACTTAAAATTCACAAGAGTCAGTTTTGTTTGATATAGAACCTGTAAAACATGTTAGCCGCGGTTATAGCGACAGATGCTAACACGTTACTGTGGCAACCAGAGCTCCACGACGATCAGCACCAACCTCCGAAAGATAATGTGATAAATCCACACGAATTCAAATCAAAATTGTGATCTAGAGGAGGTGAAACATGTCCTTACCCTGAGGAGGTGCTGGAGGAGGCGGCAGCAGGGGGGGGATGGTGCAGGGCGGAGCTCCGTTCACGGCGGCAGAGGAAGAGGAGGAGGAGGAGGAAGGAGGAGGAGCGATGAAGATCTCCTCTGAGGGTTTGGTGAACGAGGAGTTAATCTGAGAACAGAGCGCGTTTATCCCAGAGTCTGCGTCACAGGCCACGCCCACGTCCAGATCTGAAACAACACGACACAAACGGTCAGAAGATACAGAAGAATCCAGAAGAATCCAGAAGAATAAAGAAGAATAAAGAAGAATCCAAATACAGAAGAATCCAGAAGAATACAGGAAGTGTCCAGTCTGATGATGTCATAGGGTCAGCCGGAGGGCGGGGCCTATTTAACTCTGTATAACTGAAACAAGAGATCCAGAAGAGAGGGTCAGATGGAGCAGAGGAGGAGCAGAGGAGGAGTAGAGGAGGAGCAGAGGAGGAGTAGAGGAGGGGCAGAGGAGGAGCAGAGGAGTAGAGGAGCAGAGGAGCAGAGGAGTAGAGGAGCAGAGGAGCAGAGGAGCAGAGGGTCAGAGGTCATGCGGGGTTCACTTCTCTCAGTGTCACTGGACTGATGTTTGTAAATGGAACTAATCAACAAGTGAGAACAGACGAGACCCACAGAGAGAGAGAGGGAGGGAGGAGAGGGGAAGAGAGGGAGGAGAGGGGAAGAGAGGGAGGAGAGGGGGAAACAGGGGGAGAGAGAGAGAGGGAGGAGGGAGGGAGGGAGGGAGGGAGGAGAGAGGGAGAGAGAGAGAGGAGAGAGAGAGGGAGAGGGAGGGAGCAGAGGGGGAGAGGGAGGGAGCAGAGGGGGAGAGGGAGAGAGAGAGAGGAGAGGGAGAGAAGAGAGAGAGAGGGAGAGAAGAGGGAGGAGAGGGGGAGAGAGGGAGAGAGAGAGGGAGGAGGGAGGGAGGAGAGGGGGGAGAGAGAGAGAGGGAGGAGGGGAGGGGGAGA